>NW_017307770.1:224144-266983 GCF_000935625.1 Nanorana parkeri
TATATATATTAAACAAACTAAGACACACAGCAATATGCCACAAATATTATATACACCCTAAAAATTATTATCTGTGCTAACATTATTTTCATAAGCTGTGTCTGATTTAGTGCTGGCATTTTTAAATATACATTGTTGGACAACCCGTAGCTTACCTTCTCTTGCGTTATCCTTGTCACCTGTCACTCTTCGCATCTGGCAAAAGACTGAAGTCTAGACCAGACTTACACTAATATTTCACCAATCAATATACTGACCACACCTGGGATAACATAGCACAAATTGTGGCCTATTGCCTTCAGCCTAAAGGTAAGACTGGGAGAATGCAAACTTGAAAGTATGATGACCTTCCTTTTACATTAGCACGAGAGTCCTATTTCACACAAACCCCTAAAGGCATGTGTGTGAAATGCTTTTTTCTTAAAATATATCTGCTATGTAGCGGCCTAGGCGAGGTTCTTTTATTATTCATAGGCTCCAGAATTTAGTAATGTTAGCTACTTTCCAAAGGTATTATTATATTTTGGGTGGTGGCTAATTAGGATGCCTATGTGTGAAACAATACTTTTAAAGTCCCATCATGAGATCAGCGCTGAGATATTTTTCCAGCAGTCTCCTCCCACTGTTGCTCCCAAAGTGCTGGTTCCCAATCATTTTAGCTTCTATACATAAAACTGTATGTGGTATCTGAATTAAAATAACCACCAAAACGGACAGTCTTTAATTTCTACTGCAATACTGATAAGTGATAATGACAAAATCATCATGGAGACCTCCAATTCTTTCTCCCGTTCTTTCAAGCTCCACCACATGGTCAGTTCCAAAATAAATAATGCATTTCACACTAATAGCACTAAAATGTATCTCTTTTTTTTATTGATTAAAGGAATTTTTACTTCATTTACGATATTCCCAAATTTTTCTACACATCATTAGTGCATCCTTCTGGAAATAGGTGGTCCCCATTATTCTTATTATCTTTTTGGCATGCTCTCCTACAAGTGACTCAACTGGCGAAAAATATCCATATCTGCAGCATTCTGAGGCTATCTATATACCCTTCTACTGTACTATTTATAAAGCAGAATCTTACTCTCCTATATTTAAATCTAACTTAATATAATCTTTGATCACTTTTCTGACACTGCATCTAGGACTGTATCCATCACGTTCTATCTCTGCAACAAAACTACATTGCCTCTCTCAAATTCCTTATTTTTCTAGTTTAACCTGATTTTTAAATTTCCATATTAAGACGACCTACTGTTGACCAGAAACAATAAAACACAAAGTGATCCCACTAAACAAAAAATCCTGCTTGTTTCAGCACTTGAGTCCTTTCTTCAGGGGGTAAGAGGTGCATAGTGGCATAGTGCTGAAGTGCAAAACACTGACCTAACAAGGAAATATAATATTATATTTCTTTACTAGGCAAGTGCCATTAAAGGGATAAGTTATCTCACCCCATAACCCCCTGTATCATCAAAAAGACAATCCACACTGGATCCCTCCAGCTGACTAGATGTTATTTACCAGTGCTCTAAGAGCACTGGTAAATGTCCTGTGGACAACTTTTTACTATCCTACTAACATGCCAGTAAAATAGAAATATATCTTCATATCTATTGTGAGCTGGCGATTGGAAGCCGCCACATAAGCCCCCTGGGAATAAGCAGTCTCTTGGGCACAGATCCCAAATCCAAGGGAGTAGTGGCAAAACTGTGCAGTGTTTATTGGTGATATTTACAAGAGTATTCACAGGTGCTGTGCAGTGGTTCACAAGAAACTAACAAAAATAAAACCTAGCCGTACCCCGGCACTAACGTCATGCACAAAAAAATATAGGTCCTAACCAGTGGCGTAACTAGGAATCACAGGGCCCCATAGCAAAATTTTGTATGGGGCCCCGTGATTGCTAGTTATGCCACTTGCAGAGCCCACCTGAGAGTGACCCTGCAGAGCCCACCATAGACTCTCTATAGTGGGCCCTGCAGGGTCTCAGATGGGCTGCACACCGCTTACCGGTCAGCGCTGTCCGCCTCCGTGGTCGCCGTGCCCCACCTCCTCTTCTGTCCCCAAGCCACGCCTCCTTTTCTATCGACGGGCCCCACCTCCTCTTATATCACTGGCCCCACCTGCTCTTAGGTCGCTGGCCAGTGAACGTTCCTCCTTACAGCCGCTGCGGAGCTGTGTCAGTGAAAGCCAGCACCCTGATATGCCATAGCGACCCAGACGGCCCACACGGCATTAGAGGGATGCCCTGGCCAGGCCCCCCTGTGCCCGGGCCCCATGACGGCCGCCTGGGTCGCTATGGCGATTGTTACGCCACTGGTCCTAACTAACAGGCTCAGCAGGCCTACCGCTTGTCAGGCTCCACATACACCGTTTGTTAGTTTTCCCCAACCTTGCAGTTCTCTCAGACAGGACTTGCCTGATCTCCAGGCCGAGAGCTCTGACTACGGGTTCCAGGTGAGATTAAATTGCCAGTGGAGAGAGGAGTAAGCCCCGAACTGGAGTGCTTTTTGACGTAGGCTTTGGGTCTTTGTCCTGCTGTAAGACCGAAGACCCAACTTTCTGACACTGGGCCCTACATTGCACCCCAGAATTTTTTTGTTACTCTTCAGATTTCATAATGCCAGTCAAAAAAAACCAGTGCCTGAAGCAGCAAAGCAACCCCAAAACATCAGTGAACCTCCACCATGTTTGGCTGTGGGGTCTGTATTTTTTTATTTAAAGGCCTCATTTCTTTTTCTGAAAACAGTAGAATGATGGGCTTTACCAAAAAGCTGTTCATTTTGTGTCATACCTATACAAACGTATGAAAGAAACATGCAACAATTTTCTGCGCAAAGTGGTGCATTATCTGACAGAAATGCAGGGGTGCCAATATTTTTGGCCATGACTGTATATATAACCCAGTAGAATGAGTAATGGACTCTACCCCACCACATCACTGAAGGAGCAGATTTTCTATCACTTGCTCATCTTTAGACATAACTCCTCCAAGGTATGTTTACTTACTTGCCCAAAACATAGGGGTCTATTCACGAAGCTGCCGAAGGATCTAGCCGTAGCTTCGGCCGATCCTTCGGCTAGCTTCGGCCCCAGGGCCCTTTCGTTTCAGTAGAACTGAGGAGGTGCTGTACGGGCTATTCACTATAGCCCATACAGCTCCCGAACCTGGCCGAGCGGCTCAGTTGAGCCGAACGCATATGCATCGGCTCGGCTGAGCCGTGCTGAAAGCCAAAGCTGGCCGAGCGGCCGGCTATTGGCCCCCGACAGCCTGCTTCTGACAGCTGGGCGGAGCCAGCCGTGATCTTACGTCTGGCTCCGGCCACTTGCAGAGAGATCAGCGTCCCTGGTTACCTGCTAACCAGGGACACTGATCTCCAAACAGCTAACTCAGTGACACATTTAAAAAATAAAAAATTTTAAATGTCCCCGGGAACATAAAATAAAACATTTTTTTTTAAATACTCACCTGATCAACCGCCAATTGCAGCCTCCCGTCTCCCATGCTGTCAGACGCTTGCGCGCGCTGGGTGCAGCTTCTGAGAAGATACGCTATTAGCGTAGCGGGCGCTTTGCAAAATGCGCAGCCAGCTTCCTCACTACACTAATAGCGTATCTTCTCAGAAGCTGCACCCAGCAATGGACTACAATCTCAATACAAACTAGTAGTCCATCACTGGAGCCATTTTTTTAAATCCTGATTAACCGGTTAATTAAACTTAAAATTCGGCTAACTAATCGATTTTGAAAATAATCGTTAGCTGCAGCTCTAGATAAAGGGTCACCCTACACCAGGGATCCCCCACTAACCACCAGGGAGCCCCCACTGGCCACAGTGGAGCCCCCACTACCCACCTGGGAGCTACCACAGAGCCATTACTGATTATTAGGGAGCCCCCACAGATCCCGCACTGACCAGCAGAGAGCCCGCATTGATCCACCTGACAGTCCGCATTGGCCGCCTGAGAGCCTAATTAGGGAGCCACCTCTGCTGCACCCACACGCACCCATGAAACTCTCTGGACCCCTGGTGAGAGCCCGCAACTTACTAGGAGATCTCACATCAGCCGACCATTCACTACTGTTACATGGATGGCAAAAGTGGCAGACAGGGGCGGGGAGAAGGCGGGGAAGAGGCAGAGCGGGAGGGGGGCCAAGTTGCTGCACCATGGGCCTCTGGGTTGTACTTGCCCTCTGGGCTAAAAGTTGCGAGTCAGCCCCTGGGCCTGACCATGGGTCCCGGACGGTCTTTGCGGGTGCGAGTGGCTGTAAACAGGCGCCTTGATTCACAGGAAGGCTGCCGAGAACTTGCTGGGGACCTGGGCAGCCTTTCTGTGAACAGCAGTGCCTGTTTACAGCTCCAGTTTCGGTTTAAAAATTTAAAGTGCCGGTATTGATGCTTAGTATCGGGGCATTTTCACGAGTAAGAGCACTCATGAAAATGCCTAGTATCAGCACAGATACCGTTACCAACATTGGTGCATCCCTAGTCACTCTTCTCCTTGCTGGAAATAAAACTGTACCTGAGGATTTTTGGATTTCTCTGCTTCTGCTTCATTCATTCTGTAGATCTCTGCTTTCTGAACCTCTCCCACTGCTTTTTCATCATCACTCCACCAGTCATCAGATCTGCAGTCATCAGGGAGGCAGTCCTGACATAAAGAAGCAAAGCCTCAATTCTTTACTAACATGCCCCCACCCCCTTTCTACACACAGATACTGTGTAAAACAAGGCAAGGTTGGTCAGTAATTGGGAAAAGATGAGCTGCAGGTTGATGACAGGCAGTGCTAGTGATAAGTCCTTTGCCTTCCATTTGCCTTTTTTTGGCACAGTTTCCCCTAGCATGGGCCGCTTATCAGAGTATGCTGTCACTGAGACTGTGAAAATCATAGTGTTCCATAACACTATATATATATATATATATATATATAGGGCATTCACCCACGCCTGTAATTTAAAGTACTTATTTTAAAAGTAAAAGCTTCCCTATTAGCCTTGAAAATGCCCAGAATGATTAAACTGGATTCACCCCCATTCCATAGACTTTAATGTGATTCCAAAGTTTTATTCTAACTTATACATATGTAAGAGATACAGATTTCATATCTAAAACCCAGGAAGTGAGAGTGCGAGCTTGTTTTGCCCTCCCCCTCACTTTCACGGTTACTGTGGAGTGGCAGTGGAGCTTGTGACTCTCAAACACCAGTGGCAGGCAGCTGAGAAATGGGAAAGTGCAATGGCAGTTAGTAAAATGTGCAGGTGCAGTGGCAATCAGTGGTAAAAATGCATTGGTGCAAAGACAGCCAGACACTGCACCCATGTACTTTTCCACCACTGCTCCCACACACACACACCTCTCTACTGACTGCACTGCTCCACTAACTACCACTGTACCAACACACTTCTTAATTGGCCACCATTGTTCTGGCAAATTTGTCCACTGACTTCCATTACACCAGCGAACTTCTACATTGTATAACATTTTTCAAATGACCACTATGGATGGCATCTCTTCACTGCTTGCCACAAATGCACATCATGTCTATATGCAGCAATGATACTGCTCCAGGCACATAACGCATATGCTCCATCCATGTCACCTCAACTCAAGTGCAGGCTCTTCCAGGATTTCTCCAGCCTCACAAAGTATAATCCAAAATACAACAGCCACACAACAAGATACAGTCTCTACTAAACTTTATTTTTCCAAACACTAAACACTTTTCTAGCCCTAAACATGTAATCAGCAAGCACATGTTGCCACAAATGCACAAACACAAATTCACAAATGCCCTTCTCCACTGACCACCGATTTACCGACGCACTTCTTCACTTACCGCCACTGCTCTGGTGAACTTCCCCACTGATCACCACTGCACCCACACAATTCTCAACTGACCAGCACTGCACCAATGAGTTTTTGCTTCTGACCAACAACTGTATCTACACACATCTCTGCCACTGCGCTTGTGCATTTTTTCATTAACCACCACTGCACCCATGCACCTCTTCATTGACAGCCATTGCATCCACACACTTCTCAACTGACTGCAGTTCTCCACTGACCACCACTGCACCAACACACTTCTTGACTGACTGCCACTGCACCTGGGAGGTTCTTCATTAGCTGGCACTGCAACCGTACATGGATTGCCACTATTTCTGCACTTTTCTCTATTGACTATACTTCTCCACTGACTACCTCTGCAGCTATGCACCTCTTCATTGTCCGACATTGTAGCAACACGGTTATTCACTGTGGCAAACATCTTCACTGTTGTGTTGGATGGTAAATATTTCAGGGAGCAAAGACTGGAGTCATAAGTGGTGGGAATAAGTAATATTAATATATTTTTACAGAACTATTTAACTTTTTTTTTTTTAGGTGACAGAGTCACTTTAAATTGCAACCTCCATTCTTTACAGGAATGGAACACAGCTTCTGTTGAAGTCTATGGTTTTTGCAATTGGAGATCACTAGTATTGCTATAATCTATATAGTTAATTTTGAAACCAAGAACAGTTTTCTGTTTTCTTGGTGTTTATCATCTGTGTAACAAATAGTCTCCCACTTTGATATTGTTCTCAGAGAAAACATCAAGTGCATTCTTGTCAAGTAGGCCATTCCCTGCAATCTGTACATAAAAGTAATACAAATTATTTGTATGTGAGCATTATGCCTGGGGAGATTTTTTTACATAGTAATGTCATTTAACTTTGTAACAGGTAGTGGGTTGTAACAATGATTAGCAAATTTAAGAGATGTTTTAAAAGAAAGCTTACCTATGCTTGGATATGAATTCTAACATACTGGTCTGTGTTAGTGTAACCCACCTTGTGAACGCCACAAGGAAAGAATCACTTCTTTCTCTGTAAACTAGAGATATTGCTATATCTTGGTAAGGACCGGATTGTCTTGGCTTAGGTTGACTACTCCACAGACCCTGAAAATATAACCGATGACCACATGGGTTAGCGGGTCTGAAGACTAGACAAGTGGTCTGATATGGTCTAGTTTGCACTGTAGATGCTCTCTCTCTCTCACTGTCCTGAGCCCTTTATCACATTATTTAGAAAGGTAGAGAACATCACTGCCAAAAAGCACATCCAGCTGTGACCTCCAAGTGTCAAAAGGTTGATAAGACATTCTGCTTTCCATCCTTAATTAGACAGAATAGATACACTGCCATCACCATCATGCTATTACAAAGTCGTAATAGGATCGGCCGTAGCTTCGGCCGATCCTTCAGCTAGCTTCGGCCCCAGGACCCCTTCGGTTCAGTAGAACCGAGGGGGTGCTGTACGGGCTATTCACAATAGCCCGTACAGCTCCCGATCATGGCCGAAATCAGAGGTCACCGTTGTGACATCCCCGTCCATCCAGTCCTTTTCCTCCATCGTTTCGAGGAGGAAAAAAATGAACCTACCGGACCCATGTTAGGTCTATGGGAAGTCAGATGTAAACGAGCATGTGTCCCTTTACATCAGATTACCCCCAATCCATCACAATCAGGTCCACCAAAATGAAACTCTGTTGCATTTGGTTTCCTGGACCTGGATGAAGTCAGGGGTAATCAGATTTAAACAGATGCATGTCCATTTAGATCCAGTTGCCCTATAGACTAACATTGGTCTTCCAAACAGATCAGCCTTTAACACTGACAGCCTTTCCGCCTATTTGGAACTCTGTGGTCTGCACCTTTGTACTTATATATACATATCAATTTTCTCTGCCTCTCTAGAGGCCAAGCCAGCTGTGCCTGCCCATCCCCTGTCCATTCCTCCAGTCAGTGGAGGAACAGAGAGGGAAGGTGGGAATCGCTGCGGCGAGCATTGACTGACAGGGTGAACTGAGCGATGTGATCACTCAATTATCGCTCAATAGAGCCGATGTGTGACAGCCTATGAAGAATGCTGTTTTTATACCTTGAATGAATAAATAATGTAGAATTTAACTAAATTCAGAATCATGTGCACTTTTTTCTACTGTTTATAATAAAAGGCTGGTGGAAGTCTTGGTTGCGCACCGATGTTCCATAGAAATGCATTGGAAGAAGGAAGTAGAGCACGTTCTGTTTGTGTTGTGAGCAGTATAACCACTAGGCAGAGCTAGAGTTCGGCTTTATCTAGCAGCAGTAATGCCGTGCGAATAGCGTTCACCTACTCATACGCTGGACAAAGCATTTTTTATCAGCCCATCGTGTTTTTGGTGACAATGACTGTAATATCTAAAGTCAGAATTTCCATTGCAAAAAGTATCACTGCTTACGCATTAGGTTGTCGCTTTCTCTCATGTTTGACATTACATTCCACTTGTTTAGTCCTGAGGGCATATTAGTCCTATAGTTGCTATTATAGTGCTGTATCTAGACAAGTCAACAAAATATCTACAAAAGTAATTTTTTTGTAAAGTGTGACTGAATGTACAAAAGACAATGAACAGATGTTAAGTCACTCGCACTCCAATATAGCTTCCAGCCAATCTATTTATTGACTAAATGGTGCAACATTTCCATACAATGTTTCGGAACCAAAGCTGTCCCTTCATCAGGCAAATTTCTATTCTATTTCTATTTGCCTGATGAAGGGACCGCTTTGGTTCCAAAACGTTGTATGGAAATGTTGCACCATTTAGTCAATAAATAGATTGACTGGAAGCTATATTGGAGTGCAAGCGACTTACCATCTGTTCATTGTTACCTGTGGAGGCGTCTGCTGTCACTGCCACACCCGACCTGTGTGTGGGGAATTTCTTTCCGGTCAGGAGTGCGATGTGAAGTTTTCGATTTTTAATGCATTTACAGAAGAATCGCATAAAATAAAGAACAGAAGGAAAGAAAATAATAAATAATTTAACCGCTTCCGTGTGCCCGTCCGTGCCGCTGGGAGCTGTGCACGAGCAAGAAAACTGCATACATTGTAAACAGCGAGTGGGATCGCTTGTGTTATCCATGTGGGTGTGCGCCCCACATCTGTCCACACAACTGGCAGGAATGTCGTGTCATTATGACGTATGGGGTGGTACAAAGTGAAAAAAAGGTTGGGGGGAGATTCCCCAGAGGATATAATTAAATCATGCGTTTAAGACGCACCAAAAAATGCATATTATTTTAATTTAATCATCCAAGGTCTATAACTGAAAAAACATATAATAAGAAAGGAGATTACCAATGCAAATATTGCGTAGGATTAAGAAGTTACGTCAGACCTATTACTTGAAAAATCATTTATTATATCACATATATTGCACTTGATAACAACACCACATCCCAAAACACCATTTTAAAAGAATGACAACGTTGTCACTATTACCCACAAACACAGGGCTCCAACTATCCACCCTTTAAAGTATCCTAATTAATGAACCTATGAGCTCTAATCGTCCATTTAGTCCATTGTATAAGGTTGTTTTAATAGAGTCCTGGACAAATATTACCATTTAAATCTGATAACAGACACTAATAGGACGTAGGGGTGTCCTTATGTGAAAAAGCTTTCCATCCAATGATACGATTGATGCTTATTAACCCCTGGACAGGACTTATTAACCCCTGGACCGGACACAAACAAAAATGTAATAAAAAATGGGGAGATAATTCCTTCCACTCAAAAGACATAAGTAACTATTTTGTCGCTCAATGTTCCATATAGATGGCCCATATATCTCTTGAATCATTGATCCCGATAGTATTGCCGGTTATAGAAACAAACACTATAAAGCGTAGGTAATATCAGTACCGCCAGTATTGATGTCTTAAATGTCTCATTCAGCCAGCATGTTTTACGGCAACATATAAGGGGGTATTTCGCTACATGAATGTGTTCAAGATTTCATAGTATATAGTCCATCCTTAGATTACGGATTTCAAATGCTTACACAAGTAGCTGCAAAATGTATTACCTTCCATGTATAGGCAGCAGGAACAAGTCAGCCTTTCACTACCTCATTAGGTATCTCCAGATGGGTTACTTCGTAGCGGCGGTATCTTCCCCCGCTCAGTGTGGTATCGCTCCGTGTCCAGAGGAATATGAGAAAGTCTCTCTGTATAGTGGATGCAGTATTGGCCTGGTTCCCCCTTCTTATGCAGCATCAAAGGACTCTAATGGAATCACGATTTTAAGCATAATCGTAGTAGAATCTGGCATTTTTGATGGTATTTTTTTGATGGATGATGGTAACCCCGATGGTAGCCCCGATGGTAGCCCCTCCCGGGGCTTCGTCAGAATGTATTTAAAGGCTGGAGGTGTATCCTATTTGAAGGCATTATTGTTCCCTACTTTGTTAACCCTTTACAACATATCAATGAAATCAGCGTGTGGGAAGTGGATCACCCTCATAATCAAAAAATATATATATAAAAAAAGTTTTTTGATAAAGCATGGAAACAGAAGAAAAACACTCCAATCTAGGTTATATTGTTTGGACAGATTGGCTAGGAAACCGGCTTCACTTGTTGCTAGGCAGCCTGGCTTCCTGACCAATCACGAAACTGGACGGCCCTTCATGACTCGCCGCCCGGCTTTCTGATTGTTCATATATCGGCACTCGTACTCAAACCGGTATCGGTGCATCCCTAGTTGATATATTTAACTTTAACAAGCTTTTATTACTTAAAAAATATAATTTAAATACTAACTATGATGTCACAATACATTGTTACACCATATTAGTTAATGACACTTGCAGACTATCTGTTAGTGTCCTTTTACGTAAGAGTGACTGCATTTTGACCGCCACTCCTGCTATGTAATACGTAGCAATTCTTAGCTGTCGTTTTGACAGCTGGTAATTGCCTGTATTAGTGGCAGGAGCAGAGCAGCAGGCTGTAGGTGATACGTCCTATAAAATGAATTGTAGTTTTGGAGATGTATCTGCTATATTTAAAATCCTGTAATGTATGTCTGGGCAAAAAAAAATGTATGTATTTGGTAAATCTTTCCAATACTTACACACTTCCCCATGTTTTAGCCATTTAAAAACAATGGTACAGAAAAATACCTGTTGTACAAGAATTCCAAAGTGCACCTATCTTCCTGTTTGGGCTGACAAGTTTGACAACAAGGTACCTCTTCCTCATTAAAATCCAAACCTGCATTGTCACCCCTGGCTGCTGGACTACAGAACTCTGCTTGTCCTTTGCCCCTATTAGTCCCTCTTCACATGTGTACATTGATTTTTCCCATCAAAACAATACTGCTGCCTTGATTCCCAAGAGCCTGTTCACACATTGTTCAAACAAAGAGCTTTTGGGAGATGTAGTTCTGGAGACAAGATTACATCAGTAGGAGATAAGCTTCAGCAGGGAGTAATCTAGCTGTTTGTCACTACAGGAACGTAAAAAAAAAAATGCTTGGACATGCTCTAGAATGGGAGAGGGAGGTTTGGGGTATATTTTGGTAATACCCAGGGATACACTTTAGGGCACATTACAGTTTTTGAAATGAGTTGACTTTTGACCTTTGCTTTCAAAACAAGAATTTTTTATGACAAAAATGAAAACAATATTACATAAATGTATTATGTTGTAAATAGGATATGGTGTACTCACTCTGTACAGATACCTGTGAAAGACTTTCACTGACACATATAGCCAGAATCAGTACCCCCAACAGGTACTTTACTCCGCCCATGATCAATGTCTATGGATGCTGCAGAAAAGACAGATATGTTATTAAATATTACATACTGTAGCAATGAATTTACAGCAACCACTCACTGGCTCCTTGTGCTTCCTCTCCATCCCCCAGCCTGATTTCTTCTGTAAAGGAACTGCAAGAGGCTGATACTTACACTGCTTAGTTTAAAAAAAAAAAAAAAGCAACCATGTACTGATATAATATAGCCTCTTACTATTGGATATGACGCTGCAGTGCATTCAAGGCATGGTTCCGTGCCATAAAATCACTGGATCGCATAATCAAAGGCTCCCCATGGGAGGGGGTGTGGCAGAACACAGGGCATTGCTGTGCCATGCGTTCCCATGCGGGCGATCGCACTGAGGGCGGGAGGCGTGTCTGTGGTGCTATTGACATGAATGGCAGCGCCACGCCCCCTCCTGTCCCAAAACGCAGGGAGCCTTTGTTAATGCGACCCAGTGTGTTCATGTCACGGAACTGTGCCCTGAACGCACTGGATAGTGTGAATGGGTTCTAAAGCACAATAGCCTATATGCATATGCAGAATTCTTACTAGTATAAGGCAAGTATACAAATTGATTAATTGCCTGCTTTCTTTTTTCCTATTATTTGTCAATAATCTGAACATTTGTTCCACTATTCCAAATTTCTCTCATACCATTATTTGTATTTATAAGGTGTTTAGTTGTATTTTATCCTCTTATTGTGTGTGATTAAACCTAAAATTATAAGTGGAACATACTACATTTCCCTTTACAATATAATGGCTATAAATAATAATGAATAGATAAAATATCTATCTAACAAATGTTTTACTGCTAAAGCAGAACTTTGCTTAAAAAACTAAGAAAAACTTCTTAAGCCTTGCAGTGGGGCTACCCCCACACACTGCAAGGGTTAAATGTTCGTTTGTGCCGAAATCAATTAGAGTATTTAACAATGATGTAATCACCATGACAGCCAATCGTGGTGATCACATGCAGGCACGAAGTTGATTCACAAAATAAAGCTCTTCAGTACACAAATGACACTGCAGTCAGAGGAAGGAAGAGTGTTTCTGTTAAATACTGTAATCAAATACAATGACAGTCCTAAAACGAATAATTTCATTTAAATAAAATAAATACAAATCATTATTACAGGTATGTTATATAGCACTGACAATTAATTGTCAATTGTCTCAAAGTACATCAAGGTCTAACTGCACTATTTAGAGGTGCCTTGACGCGGCTGTGCGGCTTTCACATTTTCTGCAGAAGACGTGTAACTAAACCTCTGTTTTTAACCTTAGCGGTGAGACAAGTTTTTTTGCATGCTGGCTGGTGAGTGTGCTGGGAAACTTTTTGCTATTTTACTGTATAAGACCCTTCCATGTGCATCTTGCTGTAAAGCTGGTAACAAATTGATGAGTGCGTTTGCCATTTGTTTTGCTTGACTGATTTGGTGCCGTGATGCATGGGGGATCTTAGCTGCCGTTGTGATGTGCGGTATCCCTTGTCTATCCCTGTGCCTTTAACGGAGGTTGGCCTTCCTGCTGACAAACCTGCACCCAATTTGATCTTTTGCCACATGTGCTCCAAGATATAGACTCGCATAGTTTAGAGTTAGGACCGCACTATTTAGAGGTGCCTTGACGCGGCTGTGCGGCTTTCACATTTTCTGCAGAAGACGTGTATCCAAACCTCTGTTATTAACCTTAGTGGTGAGACTGTTTTTTTGCATGCTGGCTGGTTAGTGTGCTGGGAAAACCTTTTGCTGTTTTACATGCAACAACTATCACCCATTCAAGTTAATGATCAGGTGACAGCCGCTGCATGTACATGCCTGCTAACCGCATGTAATCGTGATGTGATATGATTGCATACAGTTACAAAAACAATCACTATCCCTGGATACACATTTGTGTATCCAGGGATAGTGATTGATTCCTAACTGCATGTAATCCTTTCACATATGATTACATGCGGTGTGCAGGCATTTCATGCAGCAGCTGTCACCCGATCATTACTTTGAATCGGTAACAGTTGCGGCTTGTAACATGTGCAAAATTGTAGAAATGTCACGGACGATGAATGCTAAAGCCTGATGAAGGGACCCTGTGCAGTCCCGAAAGCGCTTGTTTGGTCATATGACAAAAAACTTCAATAAATGAAGCTTTTGCTATTTTAAAAGGACTGGTGTGCTGGTGACATTTCTACAATTTTGCTGACATTCGCGGCACCATCCGCAGTCACTGCAAGCACCCCCCACTACAAGGGACATATCGGTAAGGAGTGTGACAAGGATAGTACTTATTGACTTTGTAACATGTGCATACATTAAAACTGGTACCGTATATAGTAGCGGCCCCCACGGGACTAAAAAATTTGTCCAGTGGTCCCCGACTAAATTGAGGTTGAGACCCCTGCTTTACATAGTTGCACATTCACATCAGTCCCTGCCCTCAAGGAGCTCACAATCTAAGGTCCCTATCTCACATACATACAGGGCCAATTTAGACAGGAGCCAACTTCAGCTCCCAGCATGTCTTAGGAGTGTGAAAGGAAACCCACACTAGCACAAGGAGAACATACAAACTCCTTGCAAATAGTGATCTGGCCAGGATTTCAACTAGGGACCCCCAGTGCTGCAAGGCAGGTCACTAACCACTATGCACTCTGCTGCTCATATAAATCATAAAATCATAAAATTGTAAGGTGGAAGGGACAACGTGCAGAGGGGGGGTAAGCACCGATATAAAAAGTGTGGCAGATGCTTACAATATTGAAGATCTTACAGTATGTGATGGCATGGGCACCAGAAGAGGTAAGTATTAATGATTATTTTGGAGGACTCTCTTTTTAAAATAATAAATTTTAAAGTATATCTAAGGCCCCTAACTTTTTTAAAAGCTTTAGATAGAGTAGTGAAAGGTTAAAACCCTATCGTTTTTTTGTCTTTTTTTGCAGTTTATGTCCAGTTTGGGAGATTTTCCTTCACTTTCTGTCCCAGAGACACAACAGACTGTGAGAAGATCTCTCTCCAAAATTAGGGGAAATTCCCTCTTAAGCAGTTGTCTCTGGGAAAGGTGGCCGTGTTTGTGGTTTTAATGTGTTTGAACCAATGCTTTTTGATTTCATCATTTTAGCACCATAAGATGAACAGTGACTGTGGAAGATGTATAAATATAATTATCATAACCATCATCATCTTAAAGGAGAACTATGAGGTGAGTGCATTTCACACACCTCATAGTTCTAGCCGACCTGTGACAATGAGACTGTCACAGGTCGGCTCAGTAGATCGGGAAGTTTAGGGGATTAGGGGAAATTCCCTCTTAAGCAGTTGTCTCTGGGAAAGGTGTCCCTGTTAGAAGATCTCCTTCAGTTCAGGTGACAAATGCAAAATGATCACCAGGAACAAAAGGAAACATGAATCACCTCAACAGGAACACAGATAGTAATATAAACCTAACAGTGGCTCTAACTCTTCCCTATTGTTTCCAAAACTAAAATATGTTTTGGCTTGAAGTACAGTTTAAACTTAATGGCTGCGTGCTTTTTCTGGGTCATTGACTTAGAAGTACCAAAGAGAAGCACAAAAGAGGTTTCCTTTGGAATCGTCTCTAAGCATGTCCAATTAGATTTTGGCCTTGAGATCCTTGAGGCCAAGGATATGCTGGTAGACCTATATCTTAACCATGGCCTTTAATTACCCTGCAATCTGGGCTGACCTGTTCAGTCAATTAATATGATATAAGCATTAAAAGGAGAACTTTGGGGTTAGGGCTTTTCCCCATAGTTCTCCTTAGGGTAACGGGAGGACACAAACTAGCGTCCTCCCGTCACCCTAAGCTCAGTATACTGCAAGCTACAGCTCTCGGTATACTGAGACGCCGCAGCTGAAGTGGATCCCGGCAATTATGTCTTAATGCGCCCAGCTGCGTGAGTGAAAGCTGGCTCTGCCTATCCAGAGGCAGAACCAGCTGTACCCGCCCCCTCCCCCGTCCGTTCCGCCAGTCAGCGCTGGAGGATCGGAGCGGGGAGGTGGGAATCCAGTCCCTCCCCTGTCACGGCAGAAAGCCGTGACAGGATCGAGAAGTGAGCGAACACATACTGTCGTTCGCTCACTTCCCGATCTACTGAGCCGACCTGTGACAGTCTCATTGTCACAGGTCGGCTAGAACTATGAGGTGAGTGAAAAGCACTCACCTCATAGTTCTCCTTTAAGATGAAGATGGTTATGATAATTATATTTATACATCTTCTGCAGTCACTGTTTTGTGGAGTTCTTCAGTTCATCTTATGGTGCTAAAATGATGGAATCAAAAAGCATTGGTTCAAACACATTAAAACAACAAACAACCGTGTTCAATAAAGCATAAAGAGACGATGGGAAATCTTCCTATCAAGATACCTGTTTTGGTGACAACAGGACACTTTCCTTAACTTTGGAGGGATTTCTGTCTCTTTCCTGCTATGTTTGTGGGACAGTACATAAAATCTCCACAATAAGACACAGACAGAAAACAAAATCCTACTCTCTCCAAAACTACAAAAATGACTTTAGATACACTTTAAGAGAAAAGTCTGAAATTTAGCTTTCCTCTCAATTATTTTTGTGTCTCCAGGACAGGAAGTAAAGGAAAATCTCCTATAAAACCACAAAAAGAAGAAACCCCATAGGAGGGGCTGAAACCAGTCCCTGCTTAAAGTGATATTAAAGGCTATTTTTTCCCCCACCCAATGTTAGTGTCAGAACTTACCTTAAATCATGCCTCATTATTCGATCATCTTCTTCCTTACTGTCCTTTTCAGCTGTCCCTCCAGGGCTGGTGCTGGTCTCCGATCCAGCGCTGACTCCTCTGTCCTCCTTTTCTCTGATGTCCCACAGTGTCTGTGCGGGTGCATGTTGCTCTATAGACTTACCTTGTGTCTCTCCTCGTCTCCCAGCCAAACATCTGAACTGCGCATGCGCCCGCCCCAAGATTCTTTGCAGCCGCCCGAGACTCTTTAGATGTTCGGATGGGAGTGCAGGGTGAAGACACAGGTAAGTTTAATCCTGTTTCAAAAGGTTGTTTTAAAAAAAAAAGTTTTTGCATATACCTACTGCTTGCTAGCAGTAGATATATGCAAAAAGTGAGGGTTAAATAATGCTTTAATAACAGTTTTGGCTATAGATACCATGTAAGCTTTTAAATATTGCATATCATGCATTTAAACAGTTATTTATAATAATGAGATATAAAACAATAAATCAATAAAAGAAAACAAGTAAGTAGAGTTCAACAATAGATGCCATATATTGAGTAATTGTAAGACTCTTCATTTAATTAACATAGCAAGTACTGTATGCATTTTTTTATGCAGCTTGGTATTCATAATATGCTTGTTCGTGCTACCTTTCATTTATGTGGTCTGCACTTATAAATATAGAAAAAAAAGAGAAATAGGGGTTTCTGAGAGATATAAAACCAATACAGGTGTAAAAAATATATCCAAATTTTATTATACAGTAATTACATTATATAAAAGAATCGATTGCAATACATATGAATATAAAAAAAAAACAATTGGCTAAAACACACACAAAGTGCCCAGGATATGCCCAACATCAACCAGTTATATCTTAATTGAATAAATTGTTTTTGATCTGGATCTGAATAAAAGGTGTCACACCCCTTAAGTTTATAGTAGCAAGAAAAGAAAGTGGGGTTTTGTAGGCACCAAAAGACAATTCCACAAAGCAGAAATCCGTATAAAAAATTGATTTTAATTGTAATAATTTTTAAGAAAAAAAGATCCATTAAAAATCAGCTAGGTTAATAGCTCCCTGTATGCTCACTCCATATAAACCTTACTTAGTACATGATTTTAGCATATAAGCAAAAGAATATATGCATTATATAGTGGTTAATATGATATTGTTGTAAACATCAAGAAATAAACATCAAAGTAGCAATTCATTAAATGCTGTAATAAATAAAGTTGAAAGGTTTGGAGATGAAGGAGATCATACGACGTTTCGCGCGCACAGGCGATTCTTCAGGCAACAGGGAATATCTATATAATTTTAAAAAACAGGAGCATAATAAACATTCATGATTCTTTTCAAAATAATGATAAAACATCAGGTAAGGTTTTCGCCTACCAATTTGCATATGCTGATACATATGCATATGCTACAGTTATATCTTAATTAAATATGCATAGTTGCAAACATAATTGTCATTAATTATTCATTGTTCATTTACTGATTGTCATTAGTTTTTCATTGTTCATTTACTGGAACAGACATATCCGGGTATCGACGCGTTTCGCACCAAGCTTCCTCAGGGGACCAAAGGGGGCTATTCTAACAATAATAATAGTAATAATTATACATAAGTTAATTTAATTGCAACACACAGTTTATCAATATTACAAAAATTTTAATTTTTGAGCAAACAGCACCTCGGGCGTGAGGTAGGTACCCCATACTTACCAAACAGCTAGTGCCTGGATGAGGACAGAGATTTCCAGATCAGGGGAGAGTGATGGAGGTTTGTGCAAACCAGCCCACTCAACCCCGTCTAGGACCATGCCAGGAACATCGGGCCCACAGGAGGGGGGGCGTCGAGCACGATGCAGAGGACCATTATCGTTGGTCTAAAAATAGATTACAGGGGTAGTGACATCAATATGGGACTAATTTAACCAATGTGAAGGTATCCCATTGATATATAAATAAGGCATTTCTAGAATTAATATAAGATAAAGTAAAATAAAAGACCAAACTTCACAATCCATATATACATACACTTTTCTCACATTGGTATCCCCCTCATCCTCAGAGCAGATTAGGCAATTCCTCAAACTATAGTCCCAAATTACATCATATTCCCAACCCCAATTAACAATAATATCCTTATTGTGAACCTATACCTCCAAAAAGTCAGTGATCATGGTGTTTAGCAAGTATGTGATTGACGACAAAACTTGTCTAGATAAGAAAAATGCCCTAGTGAAGGACAAGCCCATGTGTATCTTGGGGTGCTCATATTCCCCCAGTATTGAGTGAGAGAACCTGAAGTGTGGGGGTGTCATTTTGAAAATAGATTCAATGTATGTGAAAAATAATATATTATTGGTTTGTTTATATAAATAAATGAGCCCTCACATTATTATTTATTTGAATTGCCCCTATTGCTATTAAAATGAAGAGAGGATACCATCCTGACGTAGCTAGCCAAAGATAAATACCTTAAATTAGAAAATTAGAATGTTCTGTGGATGAATGACTCATGGTCCAACACCTGCATCCTTTACACTCTCCCTCCCCCTCCCTTTTGTAGCCCTCACCGCCGAGAGGACGCCCAGCACTCAGGTGCACATGACGCCAATCAGCGGTGTTGGGCTCATGTAGCGCAGGCGCCAAACGGACGCACCTGTGCTATCCCCAGCCAGCCGCTAGCCGATCAGGCAGTATTGGACGCTGTCCGAACAGACCGCCCCCCCCCCACAAGCCAGCACTGATAGATCGAGCAGCTGCCACAATATGGCGAGAGACCTGAGGGTCCACCCTCAGACAGACAGCTCCCAATAATCTCCCCACCAACATCGGACAACAAGAGCCCACATGTCCCCAGCAGGGCAGCATCCCTATCCCCACAAGGGGTGACCCACGTGACTCGGAGTCCCCACCTGCGGCGCAGTTTACAGAAAAAACGAATACAGTGTATATAGGTAGCAAAGACTTAACAAATTTAAATACATATCTTTTACATACAAATATGGAAAAGTCACATTAACGATCCATAGAGTAACAACCAGTCAATTTCATCATGCTTTAACTAAAGTACAGAGTCTTTTAAAGACATACCCAGTCATTATAATGTATCCAGGATTAACCATATCTTATACATAAATATACCTTCATAAATAAAGGCTTGTAATTAAGCACCTCCCTGAGTCCCATTTGGAACAGAAGAGGTGCTTAGTTTTGATTCCCTATTTGCTTGACTCGAGCACTACTGTACATTTAGCATTGATCCATTTAAATAAGCTCCACAAGTTGAACACCATTACTGATCTTAACTAATATATTGATCTCAAACTGGGATAGGGATTGGATGTGGGGAAGAAAGGTGAGGTCCAAGTCAAGGATGACACCTAGCACCTTGGCTTGGGGGGAGGGTTGGATAGCTGTGTTCTCAATCATAATCAAAAAGTTGGGGGAGGGTGCGTGGGGGGGAGGGAATACCATGAGCTCAGTTTTTGAAAGATTGAGCTTTAAGAAGTGTTGTGACATCCAGACTGATATGTCAATTAGCAAGTTAGTGATACGTAAGGAGACTGAGGAGGTGAGTTGTTGAGTGGAGAGATATATTTGAGTGTCATCAGCATAGAGATGGTACTGGAAGCCATGTGAGGTGATTAACTGACCAAGAGAGGAGGTGTAAATAGAGAAGAGAAGGGGTCCAAGGACCGAGCCTTGGGGACCCCAACAGAAAGGGGAAGAGGTAGATTTGTAGGTTACACTAAAAGAGCGCTTAGATATGTAGGAGGAGAACCATGAGAGAGCAGAGTCTTGTAGGCCAAGCAAGTGGAGTTTTTAGAGGAGCAGTGGGTGGTCAACTGTGTCAAAAGCAGCAGAGGGGTCTAATAGCAACAGTAAGGAGTAGCTGTTGTTTTTAGCTGTTAGTAAGTCATTAGTGAGTTTTAGGAGGGCGGTATCAGTGGAGTGTTGGGGGCGAAAGCCGGATTGTAAGGGATTAATGAGATTGTTATCAGTGAGGTGGAAGCTCAGGCGTTGTACATGAGGCGTTCAAGGAGTTTGGAGGTGAATGGGAGTAAGGAGATAGGTCGGAGATTGTTGAGGTTGATGGGGTCCAGTGAAGGTTTTTTGGGTATTGGGGTGACCAGTGCATGTTTTAGAAGGGAGGGAAAGATACCAGTAGAGAGGGAAAGATTAAAAATGTGAGTAAGACAGTGTAGGATAGAGTGTAACTTGTAGGAATGCACTGATACTAGTATCAGTCGATACTGATACTAGTATCAGTATCATTGCCGATACCGAGTATTTGGGCGAGTACTTGCGCCTGATACCGAAATATAGAACAGTAGAAAGGCTGATACCGAAATATCCCTCTGACCGGAAATGCCGCGAGTGAACATGGAGCCGGCTTCCCAGCCAATCAGGAAGCCGGGTCGCGGGTAATGGCTCGCGGCCCAGCTTCCGGATTGGGAAGTGGAAAACCCGACTGAGCCATACCATGCTGATTGGCCGGGAAGCCGGTATCCCATTATCGGTACCGGTAGTTTCACAATGGTAGTTACACGGATATCATTTGTCTGCTTGAAGGATATATAATGGAACTGTTCAACTGTTACACTTTGTTGTGACACTATCGGCACCGATAATTGAACATTAGAGAATCACAATCCGAGCTGGAGTGTTATTAAGTAATCCATGAAACGGCTGGATACAAAGTGTGTTCATGGACATGCCAGCTGCTAAACAAACGTCTCTGGATTTTCACCACCCATGCTGGGTAACCGTATAATATGCTTCTAGTTATACCTACTATAATATAGCCATTGAAGGGGTTGCTAGTTCTTAGTCATTTTAGATGTTTGTTGAATTATATGTCGATTTATGTTTTTTCAATGAGATTAAATATTGTAATATAATTCCAATTTAGTTTGAAATAATCTTTTGCTTGAAATAACTTTGCTCTCTGGCGAGATCGCCTATACTGAGGGTGCTAGGATTTTTCTGAAACATTTATACTAGGAGACCCAGGAGCTATTTTGTATATATACAAGTAATTGTTAACCCCTATCCCTCATGTGTATATAAATCTAATATTTCTCCAATCAATATACTGACCACACCTGGGATAACATAAATAGCACAAACTGTGGCCTATTGCCTTCAGCCTAAAGGTAAGGCTGTGTGAATGCAAAATGACCATTCTTTTAAGTTAGCATGAGAGTCCTATTTCGCACAAACCCCTAAAGGCATGTGTGTGAAATGCTTTTTTCTTAAACTATATCTGCTATGTAGTGGTCTACGCTAGGTTCTTTTATTATCCATAGGCTCAAGAATTTAGTAAAAGGGCAACCCCTATGATCTATTAAAAGAGCCACTGTAGCTCAAATTGCTGAAAAAGTTCATGCTGGTTCCAAAAGAAGGGTGTCTGAATAGACAGTGACACGCAGTTTGTTCCATATGGGGCTGCATATACACACTTGTGCATGTGGCTATGCTTGCCTTCTTCCCATAGTACATCCTGGTGCCATCTCTTCTTCCGGTAAGCACTATGGGAAGAAGGCAAGCAGGTGGAGGCAGTATTATGCTTTAGGCAATGTTCTGATGGGAAACATTAGGTTCTGCCATTCATGTGTTACTTTGACTCATACCATTGGCCTCTTTCAGCAGGATAATGCGCCCTGCCACACTGCAAAAAGGGTTCAAGAATAATTTGAAGAACACAGTAACGAGTTTCAGGAGTTGACCTGGCCTCCAAATTCTCCAGATCTCAATCAACCAAGCATCTGTGGGATGTGCTGGAAAAACTTACAGGACTGACGACAACTTACAGGACTGACGACTTGGTGCCAGATTGTTATAGCAGCGAAATCTTCTATCACAGGGCAGAATTTTTTATACATCATAATGCACTGCATGGCCATGGCCAGCAGGCTTAGAAGGGCCAATAAGGGGGGCTTTTGGATAAGCCAGACGTCTCACTATAAAAGGGGACCTCAGAGCAGCCATAGTGTCCATGTACTGGAATCTGCTGTAGGGAGAGGATAGGGAAAACTGACAAACTATTATAGGGAGAGATTAGGGTGCATTAGAAATATGTGCTTTAATTCTGATTGCTAGCTGTTTGAGCAATAACTACCTTTGCTGTATGTTTTATGTTCTTATTAGTTGGGCTTTTTTGTCTTTGTTCTTAGTTTGTGGTTTATTTAAAATACCGGTCACATTTAGCTGCCATCCTGTCCATAACAAACTGATTTTTTTCTCTGTGGCAATACTTCCTATTTAGAAACATGTAGGCTTTTCTCTTAGGACCGTGGTATTTTGGGGTTCTGATTTCTTCTGGGGTTGTATTGGTTTATTGGTTTTTACTTTATGTTGATTGGACCTTCGATTTTAGATTAACAGTTAGATTAAGCATAGCATTGACTTATTGCTGACAAGAAAGACCAAGAAAGGAAGGGTCACAGCTGACCTACTATCTCCGTCCTCCAGAAAGGTGCTTGGAAAACACATTATGATGACTTTTTTCTTTATTAATTATAATCATTTCTGGTTGATTTCTTTAATTACGATATGTGTCTGTGCTCTATGCCTCTAGTACATTTTGGCCTAGGCTTGCTCATTAAAATGTCTTTCCAATTTGTAACCCCCCTGCCCCCCCCCATTCATAGACTTCAATGGGATTCCAAAGTTTTTTTTTAACTTTATAGCTATATATATATATATATATATGCAGATACAGATGTCATATCTAAAACCCAAGAAGTGAGAGTGTGAGCTTGTTTTGCCCTCCCTCTCACTTTTATGGTTATTGCAGAGTGGCAGTTGAGAAATGGGAAGGTGCAATGGCAGTTAGTAAAGTGTGCGGGTGCAGTGACAATCAATGGAAAAGTGCATTGGTGAAATGACAGTCAGACACTGCACTCATGCCCTTTTCACTGATCACCACTGCTCCCACACACACCTATCTACTGACTGCACTGCTCCACTAACTACCACTGTACCAGCACACTTCTTCACTGACCACCGTTGCTGTGGCAAACTTGTCCACTGACTTCCATAATACCAGCGAACTTCTACACTGACTAGCATTTATCAACATTTATCAAATGACCACCATGGATGGCATCTCTCCACTGCTTGCCACAACTGCACATCATATTTACATGCAGCAATGATCCTACTCCAGGCATACTGTACATGCTCCATCCATGCCACCTCAACTCAAGTGCAGGCTCTTCCAGGATTTCTCCAGCCTCACACAGTATACTCCAAAATATTACACACCAAGATACAATCTCTACTAAACTATATTTCTCCAAGCACCACTGCACAAGCCCTAAAAACCTAATCAGCAAGCACATGTTGCCACACATCCACAAACACAAATTTACAAATGCCCTTCTCCACTGACCACCGATTTACCAACACACTTCTTCACTTACCGCCACTGCTCTGGTGAACTTCCCCACTGATCACCAATGCACCCACACAATTCTCAACTGACCAGCACTGCACCAATTAGTTTTACCACTGACAAACCACTGTATCTACCCACATCTCCACCGACTGCCACTGCACCTCTGCACTTTTCCATTAACCACCACTGCCCCCATGCACCTCTCTACTGACAGCCTTTGCATCCACACACTTCTCAACTGACTCCACTTCTCCATTTCTTTCCTTACTGCCACTGCACCTGGGAGCTTCTCTTTTGGCTGGTACTGCAACTGTACATGGATTGCCACTATACCTGCACATTTCTCCATTGACTATACTTCCTGACTGACTACCTCTGTAGCTATGCACCTCTCCATTGTCCAACATTGTAGCAACACGCTTATTCACTGACTACCACTGCAGTGGCAAACATCTTCACGGTTGTGTTGGATGCTAAAGATTTCAGCCATGGGAGAAGATATGCAAGAGAGCAAGGACTGGAGTCATTGGTGGTGGGAATGATAAGTAATATTAACATGTTTTTACAGGCCTTTTTATAACTTCTTTTTTCTTTTTCTTTATGTGACAGAGTCACTTTAAATTGCAACCTCCATTCTTTACAGAAATGGAACACAGCTTCCGTTGAAGTCTATAGTTTTTGCATTTGGAGATCACCAGTATTGCTATAATCTATATCAGGGCTCAAAATGTCCACTCACCTGCTCGCATTTGGCGAGTGGAAAAAAAGTGAGGGCGAGTGGAAATTCAGTCAGGCATGCAGTCACGGACCACGTACCTGACTTGCAGGACAGCTGCTCCTGGCTGTGCTGGCTCTTCAGTGAGCGGTGGCCGAAAGGATGGATTAGTAAGGTCTGCAGCAGACCTTACTAATTATCACTGGATCACCAGGGATCGTGCCTGCTCGCCTCCTCCCTCCAAAAAGGCAAGCAGGTGAGGGGGCTCTGTATTTTATTTTATGTGTGGTGGGGTAGGGGAGTGAGGAACAGGGAGAGAGTAAATTATTTTATGTGTGGAGGGCAGAGAACAGGGGGGAGGGTAATGTAGTGTAATTCCATAAAATAATTTAAGAGGGTGTGTTTTGGGGCAGAGTTAAGGCTGGGCAGGGTAAGCGTTACGTAGGGCAAATGGTGGTGAGTATCTCTTGAGGTCTGGCACAAGAACAGTGTTCTGTTTTATTGCTGTTTATCATCTGTGTAACAAATAGTCTACCACTTTGATATTGTCCTCAGAGAAAACATCAAGTGCATTCTTGTCAAGTAGGCCATTCCCTGCAATCTGTACATGAAAGTAATACAAAGTGTTTGCATGTGAGCATTATGCCTGGGGAGATTTCTTACATAGCAATGTCACTTAACTTTGTAATAGGTAGTGGGCTGTAACAATGATTAGCAAAGAAAGCTTACCTATGCTTGGATATGAATTCTAACTTACTGGTCTATGTTAATGTGACCCACTTTGTGAACGCCACTAGGAAAGAGTCACTTCCTAAAAGGACAGGATTGTCTTGGTTAAGGTTGACTACTCCACAGACCCTGAAAACATAACTGATGACCACATGGGTTAGACAAGTGGTCTGATATTGTCTAGTTTGCCCTTTGTCACATTATTTAGAATGGTAGAGAACATCACCGCCAAAAAGCACATCCCGCTGTAACCTCCAAGTGTCAAGAGGTTAAAATCTATCAACATGAACAAGGCTTGGGATAAGATAAGACATTCTGCTTTCCATCCTTAATGCCACAGAATAGATACACTGCCATCACCATCATGCTATTAAAAAGTCTAATTTGATGAAACCATGTCCTGCTTTAACGTTTCCCAAAAATAGCCCCTAAATATTAAAAAAACAAATCAGGTTGGCCCATTTCACAAGGGTGCCTGTCAGTTCCAATCAGCAGGAAATCCATGCACGGATTCTCTGCTCATCAGAGCACTATGTATCAGAGGTCACTGTTGTGACATCCACGTCCTTCCACTTTTCCTACATCTTTTCAAGGAGGAAAAAAACTGAACCTACCGGACCCATGTTAGGTCTATGGTGAGTCGGATGTAAATGAACATGTGTCCCTTTACATTAGATTACCCCCAATCCATCACAATCAGGTCCACCAAAATGAAACTCTGTTCCACTTGGTTTTCTGGACCTGGATGGAGTCAGGGATAATCAAATGTGAACAGACGCATGTCTATTTAGATCCAACTGCCCTATAGACTAACTTTGGGCTTCCGATCAGATCAGCCTGAAAAACTGATAGGTGGACCTCATTGGAACACCCATCTGAAAGGGGCCATTCCTCCAGTTTAGAACTCTGTGGTCTTCACCTTTGTACTTATATATACATATCAATTTTCTCTGCCTCTCTAGAGCCAGATGTGCCCACCCCCTGCCCTGTCCGTTCCTCAAGTCAGTGCTGGAGAAACAGAGAGAGGAGGGGGGAATCCCTGCGGGAGTGGAGATTGACAGGGGAAACTGAGCAATATCGTTATGTGATCACTCAATTCTTGATCTATAGAGCTGATGTGTGCCTATGAAGACTGCTATGTCTGTTTTTATGTCTTGAATTTTCATCTTCATCTAGCAGCAGTAATGCTGTGTGAATGGCGTTCACCTACTTATACGCTGGACAAAGCATTTATCAATCAGACCCATAGTGTTTGTGGTGACAATGACTGTAAAATCTAAACTCAGAATTTCAATAAGTATCACAGCTTACGCATTAGACTGTTGCTTTCTCTCATATTTGACATTCCATTCCATTTGTTTAGTCCTGAGGAAATATGAGTCCTCTAGTTGCTATAATAGTGCTCTACCCACACAAGTCAACAAAATATTTACTAAACTATTTTTATGTGAAGTGTGACAGAATGTCACAGAGGAATGACATAAAATAAAGAACCGAAGGCATAGGAAAAAAAAAATTGTTTAAAGTCCCATATGTTTGTTAATCATATTTACATGTGATCTGTGAAAAGATTAAGACTGTTAGGCCTGGACTCATAGAAAGTCTACATAGGACACAGTTGAGGTTGGAAATTTACAATACACAGCATGCTCTTCTGCTGTTGATGTTTTCAAAATTGGTCCACCAAGGAAGGGGGTGGGGCTTACTGTTGGTAATACTGCTAATGTTCCCAAAGTTGCTGAGGTGGGAGAAGGGTCTGGGCTTACTGTTGGCAACACTAATGTTGTTGATGCTGGTATGGAGGAGGTGGGGATTATGGTGGGTAATGCTGCCAGTATGGTGTTAATGTCCTGAAAGCCTCTTATGCTGGTGCTGTAAGTGGGGAAGCATGGAAAGTAGCTGTTCCTGTTTCTGGTACTAGACCAGGTGCGGGTTTTGCAGCCTCAGTGCAGATAGTGTGTATAGATGTCACCAGTATAAAGATGAATAAATGTCACCAGCACACCACCAGTATTGCAGTCCAAAAAGTTTGTTTATTGGAACGTCATGTCACCAAAACTAGCGCTTTCCGGGCCACGCAGGGTCCCCTTCATCAGGCACAACAGATAATCTTTGTGATGGACTTGGACATTCATATGCCCAATGTCTGTCAGCTCTGCGTAACCAGGAAATAATTGAAGAGGAGGTACAGTAGTAAGACTGGACAGGGAGGAGGAAGGTGAGGGGGGGAGGATGAGATGGTCATAGAGACATCAGACCCTGTTGTATCCTCTCCTTCTGTGTCTGTACCTTGTGAGTTAGTTTCCCTTCCAGAGTCAGTACCCCTCCATTGTATCTGTGGCTCCTTCTCTACCTAATCCTCGTGTAACCTCTGAATTGGCCTGAGGCAGCAAAGGGGGCGGAAAGTAACCAAGGAAAGAAAACTGTTCAAGTAGTTAAAGGGCCCACCCACAGGTCAAGTGTTGCAGGAGGGGAGGTTCATCCTCCTAGTAGAAGGGAGACAGGTAGTGTTGAGGGGACAGTGGAGGTACCTCGTGTTCACCACCACAGACTGGCCTTCGTCTCAGGAAGAATTGTCAGCGATTTTTCGAGGTCCATTGTTGCAGGAATCCCCTCTGAAATGCTCTTGGATGGCATCTTGCACTTTTTAACAGAGGTATACAGGACGACAGGTGGCCAAATAACCTCATACATTGTACAGCCGATAACACTTGTGCTGCCAGAGTTTTCGCTATACAGTTCTTCAGTGCGTCAGGGTCTGCAAGAGCAATTGCTGATGTTCTAACAATGTCTCCCTTTCCTGGGATAGAAGCAAGATGTCGTCCGGGTAATGCAAAACCTGAACACCTCTTAATCTCAGTGGAGCAACGGTGGCTTTAAGCCCCTTGGTAAAGGTTTGCAGTGACGTGCAGAGGCCGAAAGGAAGGCTGGAATCTGAGATACTCCTGGAAATTTTCCCGAATGGGTATATGCAGATTTGTAAGCCCAATGAACACACCCAATCTTTTGGCTGAACTGCCAGGATGACAGAATTCAGGGACTCCATCTTGAATCTTGGAAGTTGAATATAGTGGTTTAGCCTTCTGAGATCCAAAACTGGTCTCCAACCTCCTGAATTTTTCTTCACCAAAAACATTGGAGAATAAAACCCTGTCAATATCTGTGAGGGTGGTACCTGTAATACTGCCTGTTGCAGGATGAACGATTGGACATATTTGTGAAGGACCATGGCTTTTTCCGGCGCTTCCGGAATTCTGATTGCAACATGAACAAATCTCGGTGGGCTGCGTTTGAAGCTCCAGGTGTGACCTGCAGAAATTGTGGAGAGCACCCACTGACTCTCCCCCTCATCTGCCCAAATCTGCTGGAAGTGGGCCAGTCTCACCCCAACTTTGCAGCTTTGGGAGGGTTGACTGTCAACATGACTTTGTTCCTTCTTAGAAAAAGTGCTTACATTGGGTTTCTTTAAGAAGGTTCCTTGGGTTCCTCTCTAGTTTCTTTTAAAAGCGCAACCTGGACATTATGCCATTGGATCTCTTGCTCTCTGCTGGAAAGTGTTTTTGGTAAAATATTTCCTCTTTCTGCCTTTGTCCTGTGGGATCAAACCACTTTTGCCACCTGTTACTCTTAAAATTGCAGTATCCAGTTTTTCACCAAACAGATAATTCCATCATATGGGATTCTACACCATGGCTGCTTTGACATGGGGTCTGCAGACCATGGCTTAAGCCAGAGCGCTCTTCTCGCCATGACAGCATATAGAATTGAACTCGTCGAGCTGTGGATCGCGTCAATGCATGCTTCTGCTATAAGATCTAAAGCCAGTTTTACTTTTAACTCCTCCAGAGCTGGTATTATACTGTCTGGTTCCATCCTTTGATTCAAGGCTTTCTCGACATTATCGATCAATGCTCTAATAGCTTGTGATACTGAGGTGAAGGCGACCATAGGTCTGCAGGCTGCTCCAGATGTCAAGTATGTTTTTTTAGGTCAGAATCAGTTCTGTCCAACAGATCTCTGAATGAAACAGCATCTTCTAAAGGCAGTGTGGTGTGTGCTGCCACAGCCAGTGTCATTTTTATTATTTCTGCTGTTTCAGTTACACTGCATACATATTTCATTGCATTTCATTGTGTTATGCTGTATTTCTAGCTACTAGTGGTAGATTCGCATTGTTACAGCCTAATCCGCTCTTTTCTGTACATTGGTACGGTCTTCTGCTAAAATCTCCTAGTCATTCCTTTCTTCTCCTTTTGTATCATCCCTCGCTGAGGTAAGAGGGTCTCTGTTTAACCTGTTAATGTCAAAGATGGGAATGTCTTTTCACTCTAAGAATGACAAGGAATCACATCCTCTGTATTGAGAAGCCAAATAAACTACATTGGATTCTACTCTGAGTCTTCTTAGTGATATTCGCAGATAGTGTCCAACTCAGTAAGTCAGTAGGTTGTCATACTATGCATACCGATGGTTCTCTGGAAAGTATGTGCAAATACATAAAGCAGTGGTTGTAACAGAACTGTTTTGTGCCAACCTCATGATTGATGTATCTACAGTAGGGGTCATATGAAACCAGCTCGCATCTGCCTGTCTCATAGGGTATAACTTTGTCAATCTATTCTGTTGAATAGGTCTCTTGTCCACCTTTTTCCATTCTTTAAGGAACAAATCCCATATCTCTTTCATGAAGGGGAATGTTACCACTTTCTTTCTTAATTGCGGAAAATATCTTCCTTTCATTGATGGGGCTTCAGCCTCCCCCCCCCCCCCCCATTGGATTGCCTGTTTGACATCGTTCCCAAAGGCCTCCACCAAGGTAAAATCAAAGACCGTAGTGATACTTTCTTCCACTGATTCCTCCCCATCTGAGCTTTCATTATCCTCCCTGTTGGGGACCGAAGTTGGATTTTCCATTGGTGCCGTGCCTGATGTACCAGGCATTTCTCTAGCTGCCGTAAACTCCTATTGTGAATCTTTAACCACTTGCTTGATCAAGCCGACTACATCCTGTTTTTGCTACTTGGTTTCACCTGCGGCCTCTGATAGACAGCTAGCACATATGAGATTATTAGGTCATGCTGGGGAATTGCAGGCCCAGCAATGACCTCCTGGTGGTGCAGTGGAATGTGATGCTTCTTGATCTTTGTGGCGATGTGACCGGCCTTTGTCAATCGTGCTGTTTTGCAATTTGACAAATGTTTGGTATCATTTTTACCATTTGGTAAAACAATTTTTTATTTATTTATTATTTTGTAGGTTCTATTAAGACTGCAGGGATCATATCTCTTGTTACCTTTATACTATCTCTGTATAAGTCTTTCTTTGATGGGCATAGCTCTCCTATATGGTTTTTTTTTTTGTAATAATGTACAGATGAAAACTCCCTTTTTTCCATAAGGAAGTATCCACTGTTGATTAGGTCATCAAAATGTGTGTTGTATGTGCCAGCGCGTTTGTTGCCTTCAGTACTTTTTTTGAACTGGTGGGAACTACAGCCCTAAATACTATAGGAAAACATGGGGATGCATTTCTGGTGCAGGTTAAAAAATGTATGTGCGATTAAAAAATGTCTGGTTCTGGTGGAAACAAGCCCTTACACTGTGAGATCAGAAGGGGATCCTGATCAGAGTGGTATGGATCGGATGTCACCTTTGTGACATCTGACTCTGTCCAGTTTTTTTCCTCTATCTTGTGTTGGAGGAGAAAACTGAAATAACTGGACCCCATGTTGGTCTATAGGGAATCAGATGTAAATAGACTTGTGTCCGTTTATCAGATTACCCCTGATCCAAAACGATCAAGTTCAGCTAAACGGAACACTGTTCCATTTGTTTTTGCAGGTCTGGCTGGAGCCAGGGGCAACTGGATTTAAACGGACACCTATCTGTTCATATCCGTCCGCCTGTAGACTTACATTGGGCATTCGATTAGGTCCCCCTAAAAAGCTGGCAGACAAACCTGATCGGACCGCCTGTCTGAAATAGGCCTTAGGCCTTCTGGTAAGCTTTCTTCAAAATAGCCTCATGTTCAGGGCTTGAAAAATCCACTCGTCCGCTCGTCTGTGACGAGAGAACGGTGGAGCCCAACGAGCAGCTTCCCGGCCGGCCGTTGTAATTACACGGCTGGCCGGGAGCTCTACATTCAAGCGATCGTGCTTCTCCAGAGATGCTCGATCGCTTGTATTAGCAGCTGTCACTGCCGTTGCCGGTCCTGAGATCCGCTGTGCCTGATGCGGCCGGGACCGGCACGGCTCTGTGACAGGAGATCAAAGGGAGTTAAGTATACGAACTCCCTTTGATCTCCTCTCAGTCCCCAAATGCAGGAAGTGATGTATATTACATCACTTCCTGCATTCAGTGTCACTCTCCAGCTACAGAAGCTGATGAAGCAGATCTCTGCTTCATCAGCTTCTCTGGGGGTCCCTAGGTGACATTAGGGGTCTTGGAGACCCCTGATGTCTCCATAAAGAGGGCCTGTCATGTAAATTGGCTATTACATAGGGGGCTTCTCCTCATATGCAGGAGCCCTGTTCTAGGTGAAGGCACTGTCAAATTTATTGTCAAAACCCATTCTTCCATTTAGCAAAGGCTCTGGCTCACATAGTTACCTGCCGGTTAGCTCCATAGCCTATTTGGAGAGGGCAGTTTTATTTAACCCCCCAAAAACAGGGTTACACAACACATAAGTTTCACCTTCCCAATTGTTGGGGGGGGTGCTTTTAGTGCCTGCGGATGGCGCTGCCAATAGCAATAATCATATCAGAAATGTCACCAGCACATCATAGCACTGCATAGTTGTTACATAAGGCTGGGAAGCAGTTTTGCGGGGCAGAGATGGCACAGATCATAAAAAAAACAGTGAATAACTGTTAGCCTTATTTGACCGATCTGCCGCTAACGCTGCTGCTTTGAGAGGACAGGTTGGCCCAATCCTTTTCCCTTATTATAAAAAAAGCATGTCTTTTGTTGCATTGTTTTTTTCAGAAGTAACCTAATGTTTAACCTATATAGAGATTCTAAGCGTTTTCCTTGTGTTCATTAACGTGACATTTAAATTCCATTATGTTTACTTATTGTAGGAAATTTTTTTGCTGCAACATTCGGAAAAGTGTTTTTAAACTTTTTTTGGCAACACAAACATATTAAATATTTTCATCAAGGTGGCCCATCCAACTGAACTTCCTGAATCCAAAAAAGTGAACTGAATCCAAAAAAGTGTCAGGGTTCCACCCTGACTTATCTGTGTTGCAGCATTCTGGCTTGGCTGCCCAATTTCCCACCTCTGATTTCTCCTTTGCCTGAGCGGACTATGTAAAGTTGCTTACTACTTCCAGGCTCCCTCTGATGGCCAAACAAGAGAGCATCATCTGAGAGAGCCAGATGGGAGTTTCTTGTCTCTGAGTGATGACCCCACTCACTATACTGTATAAACTACTCAGTCCAGTCTGGCCTTGCCCTTGCCCTTGGCCTTGCCCTTGGCCTTGCCCTTCCTGCTAGTGCATTCCTGCTGCTCTGTGTATACTGATTCTGTGTATGACCTGTTCCTGGCTGATGTTCTCCTCTGGCTACTGCTCCTGGCTTGTTTCTGACAACGCTGATTTCCTGCTCCTGGCTGTTCCTGACAACGCTGATTTCCGGGCTCCTGCTCCTGGCTTGTTCCTGATGACGCTGATGTCCGTGTTCCTGACCTGGCTTGGACGACTACCCACTCCGGCTCCTGACTTTGGCTTGTTCCGGTTTATGGTTCTTGGTTGCTCCTGTGGACACTGTTCTTAATAAATATTTTAACTATCACCTTTTGCTTGTCTGTTTTTTATTGTGCTCTGACAAAAAGTCTTAAAGCTGAAATCCAGATAGATGCTCTATAAAAGATACAAATGAATGCAGCTCTGTATTCACTAATAAATTACTTTTTTAAATGAACTGAATTTGACTTGGCATTACCCTCTTGCAAACCCCGGTCAAGCAAATCTCTGACTGGGAAAGTAAGGGTAGGACTGGGAGGTCCTACCCCTTAGTAGCAGGTGTGCTGCTGTGCTGCCTGCAAATGTTGTGAAAAAGAATATGCTGATAGGAGGGTAGAACAGAGTGAGCTGAGGGATGAGCTCAATAAGCTCCTTCTGCTGTTTCACTTTCCATTCCGCAGACCAGCGTAGGGAGATGACACCAATAAAGTTCTTAACTTTAACAAAATTTGGGAAAATAAAATTACCCACACAAATGTTCTTCTTGCTAAGAAGCGCTTCTCATTGGTCAGTGTAGTCAGGTGACCGTGCTATCCAATGAGTGCTTGCCGTTTTCAAGCATTTTGCCAGATGCTTAGTGCAGGGCTGCAGTGCAGTGTACAATGTACAGACCGTACACCAGCTGGTGCAGATGGATGATGGCACTTCCACACAAAGATATGGCCAAAGAGGATGGGGAGAGGTGGCAGATTTGTTTGGATTATGTCATCTTCTCACATTTTGTAGAAAGGGGAATTACCCTTTAATGGAGAGAGCTACAATGCAGCTCCCTATATGTATTTTTTCAGGGGATTAAACTGCTTGCCTGTAGCTCAGTATTAGTTATGAAAAATTATTTTAAAAAGAGCCATTTTAGTGCATTTTAGTGCATGAGACTCCCCAAACACATTACCCTTAAGTAATGTTATTTTTATTATTTTATCTTATGATCATATTCGTATAAAAGATGTTCAATTCACAATAATATTGTGTGGTGATGAATTGTTATTTATGACCAGGGCCGCAGTCAGGGGGGTACCGCCGACACTCATGTAAGGGGCCCGGCCTGCCTTAGGGCCCCAGCATTGCCGATCCAGCGGCATAGGAGCAGTCTGGGGCCCCATCAGCGCCGCTGCTCGAATGATCTCGGACGGACTGGAATGCGACGGTTCGGGCGACGTTCCAGTGATGATTGAGCGACCTTCAACGTCGGGCTGCATTTAAAAAAAAGAAATTCGCGCAAGATCCGCAGGAAAAAGGGTCCTGCTGGCGCGACTTGCGACTGCGACGGGCGACACGGAGCTGTACATTAAGACAGCTCCATTGAAAATCATTGGCCGGCGACTTCTCGCGATATTGCGCAGCAAAAATGAGTGATATTGCGGAGGAAATCGCTGGATTTTCCGTTCAGTGTGAATGGGGCCTAAGGGTAACGGGAGGACGCACGCGATCGCAATGCACATTGTGCCTGCAGTGCGTTCGGGTGCGGTGTGATTAAAATGCTGCAAGCACTATTTTGATCGCACCGCACCCGAACGCACTGCAGGCACAATGTGCCTTGCGATCCCATGCGGGCGATCGCATTGCAGCCGGAGGGCGTGACTATGGTGCCATTCACTTCAATGGCCCGCCACGCCTCCTCCAGCCTGGCAAAATAGTGAGTCGGTCGCAATGCGGGCATTGCGTTCTGGCCAGAATCAAGCCAGAGAGCACTGCTTATGGTGTGAACTAGCCCTAAGCCCTGCGTCCAGTAGACATGTGCGATTCGTTTCGGAAAAATTTATTTTCCGGACGATATTCGTTAGCGGTAGTCTGTACGCATTTTCATTTGTGGACGAATTTTCATTGCAGCAAAATGACAATTAAAAAAAAAAAATGTTAATGTCACTTTGCTGCAATGAAACGAACGATACAAACATGAAACGGAAATGAACATTCGTACAGACTACCCCTAACGAATTTCCTCCGAATCCCCCCCAAAAAATAACGCAAAATTGGAATCAAAACAAGATGAAACTCAACATTTTTTTTGCACATGTTTAGTGTCCAGCGGGTCAGGAAGCCCTGTGTCCAGCGGGTAATGTGACTGTGGGGGGATATTAGAGTGTAAGCTCCCCTGTACAGAGACTAATGTGACTGTGGGGGGGACATTAGAGTGTAAGCTCCTCTGTACAGAGACTGATGTGACTGGGGGGGGTATTTGAGTGTAAGCTCCTATGTACAGAGACTGATGGGACCGGGGCTGCAACAACTAATTGACTAAGTCGATTAAAATCCATAATGGAAAATGTTGTTAACATTTTGCATCATCGATTAGTCGGCTTTCGATTAGTTGCCCCTGTTTGCGGCTCCGCACGCACTGCGCGCTACACGCCGCACCTCCTCCCCGCCTCTCTGAGCTCTCTTCCGCCGCTGCCCGCCAAGATGATCACGTTGTTGCAGGCAGAGTGCAGTGTGGGGTAACGGCAGCTGCCGACAGTCCCAAGATCTGGGAAGAAAGTAAAGTTGCTTGAAGAGTACGTCCACCCCCCACCAGTGGCGTCGCTACAGGGGGGCGAGGGTGGGCTATTGCCCCCCGTAGGTTATTGCTTGCCCCCCCGTGTGCCCCCCCGCCAGGGCCGGACTAGCCATAGGGCATGTCGGGCCGAACACAATCAGCCTGATTGTGTTCAGCCCGCACGGCCGCTATGCCGGATACAGTGGCGTAACACTATGCCCGTGGACTATGGGGCAGTGCAGGGTCCCGGTGTTAGAACACCGGGTCCCGCACTGTCGACTCAGTAAGGGGGCGGGCTCTCCTCTCCAGGAAAACGAATCCTAAAGTTAAAGTTTATGGGAATTTTTTTGCAAAGTTTAATATATTATTGGTTAAACAGTACAAGAAGAAAATAGGGCAGCATAACATTAGGCTTACAAAATTACTCTATAAACAGCCACGAACAGGCTGAGTTAGAGTTATGTGCTTTTGTTTTGGGGGAGGGGGGTAGGGAGGGGGTGCAAGGGTTATGTGCTAATGTACTGTTGTTTCATTCAATTAGAAAAGTGGATTAGGTAGCGGCTAGTTCCCATCCCGCAGCAGGATGGGAACTAGTCGCAACCCTGCTTGCAGCCTCCTTCTCACTGTATAGCAGCTCCGCCCACTATTTCCTGCTTCCTGGTCACATGTTTCCTGTGACATCACAATATAACATTAAGGGACTCCGGATCAGTAGCTATTCTAATATGATTGGTTGTGTGCTGCCTACAGAAGGATTTGGACACTGGCAAATGAAAAAAGATGTTGGCCAGCTAGGTATTATCCCTCCTGCTCCAAGCATGATAAAGTGTTTTTAGTGTGCTAGGAGGATGGATATTTTAAATAGAAAAGTGTACCCTCTTTTGTTAGTCATTTCCTTTTATTATATTGTATTTTATTTTCCCAAGACGTTTTTTTTTCTCTCTCAAATATCAGCTATATGTGACTACGCTTGGCATTCTGAGCAGCTGTCCGAATCAGCTAATCTTCGGTATTGTCCTGCAGGCCATACCTGCCCCCCACTGGACTGAAGATTACAGGGCTTGGCTAGAATGTGTCTTTTGGGCACTAGGCTCCATCAGGGCTTAGCAATATGTACTGCGCTTCACTAGCACCAAATGGAATCTGCTGATCCTTGCAAGCTCTGCATATATACATAGGCTGTATGCATGTAAAAGTAGAAAAACAAAAACAGAGCACACCGAATCATGCAGATAAAAACATTTTAATGAATAAAATAATAATACAATTACACTTACAATAAAATAACCGAATCAAGACATATCATCAGTTAAACCCCCAATAGAAAGTCAGATCACACTAGGTAGCCAGCAACAAGAAAGATGCAACAAGGGATGGTAATATCTGGAGTGAACCACACAAAAACCATGGATTGTAAATATACAAGCGTGTCCCCAAAGTTTGCAAAAGAAGACTTTATCAGAGAGGAAGATGAGGTACTGAACAAACCTTTAAAAAGGCTCTGAAGAGGACAAATAATGCTTCCATACTGAGCTGTCTAGTGTGGGGGAGCAGAAGTAAGGTCTGTTTTGTCTATGTGCTTTCTTCTAATGTATGTCTTGATTTGGTTCCCTGAAATAAGGATCCTCCAGTGTTTAAGGATCCCACTGATAAAAGTTTAGAAACCCTTTTCAAATCCCTATTTTTGCTAGTGGGCCATTATGCAACCTGCCATACCGGTGATGTCAGCCTGTCAGATATTAGAGGAATGTCAAACAATCCAGCTACAGCCCTTACTGGTTCTTTAATTATAGAGCACTCGGAGTTGATTGCCCTAAGCTGTACATTATTGTGTTCACGGTCTAGTTGATATCGCCAGGCTTGTTTTCTGAATAAATCTCCTGTCTGTGAACATATGGGGATCTCTGTGGCTCAAATGCTGGTCTGCAGAACAGCAATGTAAAAAACGCTTGCTGCATATGCCCTTTGATGGTAAATGCCTTTGTGGCACTTCGCTATAATTTCATAAAGGACATTACTGGTGGTAAGCATACTCATTTTCCTCAGCAAAACAAGCCTAAGCCTCAATCTGGCATGTCAAAAATAGTTCCTTTATTTTCTCCCAGGCCTTGCACTTCAAAGCCAAGAGAGGAGCCCAGTCCAAGCATAAATCTTCGGGTTATAAATCGTCCAAACCTGCAGACAAGTCCTCTTTAGCATGAAGGGACCTTCCCCCTCTCCAAAAGTGGTGGAACATCTGTTGGGCTTTGCAGACACATGTTCTCAAATTATCTCTGATGCCTGGGTAAAGATGTGGTGTCCAGGCCCGGCGCTACCGCAAGGCAAGGCAAGCGGCCGCCTGAGGGCGCTGCAGGGTGAGGGGGCGGAAAAAACAGGGCATTTTGACAAGTACTTGTTTTTTTTCCCCACTTACCTTCGGTGCGGGAGAGCAGCGGCGAGTCAGTGCTGGTCCGGTGGGAGGAGCTCCAGGTGGGGTCCTAGATATGGCAGTGCTGGTCTCCAACATGGAAACTGCACTGAGGCAAGATATTGCGGGGATCACGACCTCGGTCTCCCACCTAGAGGACCGAGTCACCTCGCTCCATGCAGGCCATGACACTGTGACCCGGCGCTTGGCAGACCTGGAAGCCAGGGTCCTGCATCAGGAAGCCAGACTTACCTCTATGACCTACCCGAGATGTCACGCTCTCTGCTTCAACGCAACCGTCGTCGAGAACCCTCCGGCATGAGACCACGACCACTGACTCCAACCCCTCCAGCTGCGGACCCGGAACCCCGCGTTAACGGATGGGACCCTACCTCGAAAGAACTGTGAACACCCCGCATCACGGCCATCTGCCCGTCGCAACTCTTATGAAGAACCTGCATCCTGTCCCCCAGTTACCTACATCCCTCTTGACTTCACGCGAGACCCGCGTGTACACCTGGACTCGAATCTCCACCCGTTACAAACTCACTGGCTGGCATACCTACGAATATGGGTGATGTATACATGCAGATCACCACACATTGATAGACTCGGTTGTTTATTGTTTATTACACTGCGTCTTCCTCCCGTGGGTGGGGGGGGATCGATGGCTTGGACCTCAGTCTGGGCGCTTCGCTCCCCTCCCGGCGGCATGTGGACGAGAGTGACTCTGTTTGACCAACGCCACCAACATAGCTCTGGGTCCGTATTGTTTTAATATCCCTTAGGGATACTACTGGTGTTATGTTCTTCTTACTAATATGCCCCGTATCCCCTGGGGCTGCGTGTGGCAGCACCAGGGAATATTTGAGGGGCATCTCTTTTATTGCCTGCGAAACTCCACTTGTAGATGGCCCATGTTGTGAACACAATGTACCCTTGCCGGGCGCAGGAGGGGGTCGGCGGCCCGGGATGGCCCGGGGGCCTTTCCTCTCTCGCGCCTGATTGCGAGGGAAGATGACCTTTCCTGTCCCCGGACACGAATACACTCTGGGGTCTTTACTACTACTGCCTCTTTTATAGCTTAAATTGTTGTTATCTCTCTGTTTAGTTTACATCTGATGTCGTGGATGGCAGCGGCTCACTGTTGCACCTGAAGTTGTTTTAACCTTTGAAGTTGCTGTGTCTCTTCACACTGCCATAGCCTACCTACTACCCCCCAATAGAATTGTGACCACCCCTGACTCCAAATTTATGCATGTATAGTTTGAGACCTTCCCTGTACTACCCCTCCCCCTCGAATGTAAAAGGACTGAATGTCCCTGAAAAAAGGAGAATGATCCTGAATGAACTCCACCACCAGTGAGCTGAGGTCGCGTTTCTTCAGGAGACGCACTTCCAGATAGACCACACGTATAGAGACCAAAAGGTACCCAACTGCCTATCACAGGCGCTCTCCAGACAAGCGGTCCAGGGGAGTTAGTATCCTCATATCGCATGATACCTTGGTCGCTCCTGGACCAGTATGCGGGAGAGGAGGGCAGGGTCCTGTTCCTGAAAGGGACCATAGGCTCACAGGTACTGACATTTGCCATTGTTTATGTCCCTAACCAACACCAACTTACATTTTTAGAGCGAGTGCTAGCTCGACTGTCGGAGTTCCGGGAGGGTATGCTCGTTCTCGGAAGCGATATCAACCTCATTTTTGAACCGGGTTTGGACTCCTCGAGAACCTCCTCCCATCTCTCCTATGCTACACTCAGGTGACTCAAACGCTGCCTGTTCTCCCACCAGCTTCTAGATGTGTGGCGTGTGCAGCACCCCACTACCCGGGACTACACTTACTTCTCTGCCCTACCTCAAACCTATACCCGCATAGACTTTTTCCTAATCCATCACAGTCAATTATCCAGAGTTACCCACTCGGATATTGGGAACATCACCGTCTTCGACCACGCCCCAGTCTCCCTCCATCTAGACCTAGGGGCCCCCCCGCCCGGCCCCTGGCAGTGGAGGCTGAATGACTCCCTCCTCCAGGAGCCCGGTTTTGCCGACTCTCTGGGGAGAGACATCACTCTGTTCTTCGCCGAAAATTCCACGCCGGATATCCCCCCCTATATAGTTTGGGAGGCGCACAAGGCCACTGTCAGGGGCCTACTTATTGCCCAGAGCTCCAGGGTCAAGAAGCAGAGACTGAGGGACACGGCTGATCTCCTAGCACAGATTCACACCCTAGAAACCGGACACAAACGCAACGCTGAACCCACCGTAGGAGCCCAACTACAACTAGCGCGGGAACAGCTTCGTTCTCTGTGCAGCTCTAGGGTTAAATCCACAATGCTTAAATGCTGTCGTACTTTCTACGAGTATGGCAACCAATGTGGCAAGTACCTTGCAAGGGCACTGCGCAAACAACACGCCCGGACATATGTCCCCTCTGTCACCTCGCCCTCCGGCACCAAAATCTCACTACCGGCAGAAATAGCGGAAGCTTTTGCTGACTATTATAGAGACCTGTACAATTTAACGGATCCCTCTAGGACACAGAACATCCAGACCCCCTGGGCCCGCATTGTCCAGTACATTCAGAACTCGGGCATTCCGGCCCTAGCCCCGGAAGTCACCTCGTTGATGGAAACCCCGATTACAGCGGCGGAGCTGGAGACCGCGCTCAAACTCACACACACCGGCAAAGCCCCTGGCCCAGACGGCTACTCTATTCTAACTCTATTCTTGACAACCACACCCCCCCGCCCGAATCTCTTAGGGCCCACATCACGGTGATACCCAAAGAAGGTAATGACCCAGCCCTCTGCCCTAGCTACCGACCTATATCCCTTTTCAATGTTGATACTAAGCTTTTTGCCAAAATCCTATACCACAGATTGATACCCCATCTGGGGCACCTCATCCATCCTGACTGAGTGGACTGGTGGTTCCTCCGGTGCACTCTGGAGGCGATTGGAGTAGGCACGGGAATGCGTTCCTGGATTAATGCGCTTTACTCTTCCCCTTCTGCCCAGGTGCGGGTGAATGGTTCCCTGTCTTTCCGATCACCAACGGCACCCGCCAGGGTTGCCCCCTCTCGCCCCTTCTATTTGTACTCTCTCTTGAACCTTTACTGCGCACAATCCGAGCGAACCCAGATCCAAATCCGAGGATTTACGGCCTGATCCACGACCCACAAGGTCGCCGTCTTTGCGGATGACCTTCTCTTTTTCCTCACCTCTCCTGATACCTCCATCCCTGTCCTCCTACGGGAACTGAAAACGTATGGTACCCTCACGAACTTCCGTATCAACTCCCAAAAATCAGAGGCCCTTCATGTCTCGCTCACGGGACCTGCCCTAGGCAGAGTTCTCCATAACTTCCAATTTAAATGGACTCCTAACGCCATCAAGTATCTCGGCATTTTACTCCCAAAAGACCCGACCCTTACGTTCTCAATGAACTTTCCACCGCTACTAGCCCGCATTAAGTCAGACTTAGAGGCCTGGACGAAAAATACCTTCTCATGTATTGGGCGGTGCAATATCCTAAAACAGTCCATTCTTCCCCGCCTTCTGTACCCCATCCAAGCACTCCCGATCCACATACCTACATCCTTTTTTCGCAACATTCAAGCGATTTTTAGGGAATTCGTCTGGGCCCACAAACCACCTAGGCTGAGTTACGACGTGTTGCGGTGACCCATGAGCATGGGAGGGATGTCCCTACCTGATGTACACCAATATTACATAGCCGTGCACTTGACGCGGCTAGTAGACTGGTGTTGCAACCCTACCTCCAAACTCTGGGTCCTCCTGGAACAGTCATTCTCAGAAGCGCCGCTGGCCAGCCTCCCCTGGAGTTCGTCTCCATCTACCCCGTCCCTGCGGACCCACCCCACCATAGGCCCCACACTACAGCTAGCACGCACAACCTTCGCCAAGGGTCTCCTATCCACCACTCCCTCCCCCCTACTTCCTATACTGGATAACCCTTCCTTTCCCCTCGATGTCGGCCCACGAACCTACACCCCCCTGCGGAGTTTGGGTTTATCAAAAGCATCTCACTTTCTGGCCTTTGCGGAGTGGCCCTCTGTGGATGCCCTCCGCACCCAACCGGCCTACGGCCCACTGGACCTTTGGTCCTCTATGCGCTTATCCCACTTTTTACGCACCATCACACCGGTTCGCAATATGAAGAGACCTCTCACCCCCTACGAACAGATCTGCATTCAGACTAGCTCCCCCAGTCACACACTCTCCTTCTGCTATCAGCAACTCCTCCAGCCTACAGAACCCCCGCACCTGTGGTTTATGTCGAGATGGGAGGAGGACCTACAGATTACCTTTACGCTGGAAGCCCTGACCAAATTACTTACCCTCTCCTATCGCTCCTCCATCAGTAATAGGTATCAGGAGACGGGTTACAAAATCGTTACCAGGTGGTACCGCACACCCCAGACTCTGCACGCTCTATTTCCAGCCGTGCCAGACCTGTTTTGGCGGTGCCAGCAGCCGTTAGCAGGCATGCTTCACATCTTTTGGACCTGCCCGGTGCTCGGACAGTTCTGGGACGAAGTACATGCTCTCACTCAGAGATTTACTGATGCTCAGATCCCCCGCGACCCTGTCCTCTTCCTCCTGCATCACACCACTATTAGTATGCGGGCCTATTCACGCTCACTCATCAAGCACATAGTTAACGCGGCCCGAGCAAGCATTCCAGCCCTCTGGAAGAAACCAGAGCCCCCGCGGCTCAGACAGGTCTTAGACCGCGTGCACGATATTTACCTCATGGAGGACCTAACGAGCTCCCTCAAACACACCAGTGCCCAGTTCTCTGGTACCTGGCTTCCCTGGATGGAGTTCATGAGTTCCCCTGAATACCTCACGCTCTGATGGGATACGGCTCCATGATGCGGTCTGCAGCCACAGTATCCCTTTCTACTTTCTATCTTCCTTTTTAATTTTCTCACCTTG
>NW_017307770.1:266996-305464 GCF_000935625.1 Nanorana parkeri
CAAGGTTCTCCCGTCCATCTGTGTAGTAAAGTGCCACTACATCCTAGCAATGACCACGGGACACCGAGCTACCCAAACCCAGCTGTTCAGCCCCCACGACTTAGAGAGGGCTAGACCCCCGCGTTCGCCGCTTACATTATCACTGCCACGACAGGGGGCACCACAGGATATCAGCACTTCCCGCTTGCATGGGAGCTCTAGCCCCCTCTGACCATGTTCTTAATGCAAATGATCACATCATACTTGTTGGAATTTTTTTTTTTTTTTATGTGTTGAAATATGCTGTAATGTTTTATTGACACAATTGCTGCATTTTTGTACGTGACTCAACCTCATGTCCATGAGCATTATTTCACATTGTGTTATGTACAACCTGGATAAAAATGAAAAATCATACAAATAAAGAATTTTTATAAAAAAAAAAAAAAAATGCAGCCTGGTCTATTTTTTTTTCTAACTGCGTTGCAGCCCAGTGTGTTGTGGTGTCTCTTTCTTTCTGGAGTCCTTCCCTCCATCTCCTTTCCTCCCACCTCTTTTAATCATTAGAAAATTAGAAAATGCCTTATCTTTCTAGGCCTCTGGAATGTAGTTGGCCAAAGTTTCCTGTGATTGTAGCCCTTATAACCATTTGTTCCAGGACCCCAATAATCAGGACCGGATTAACGTAGGGGCGGGCAGAGCTGCCGCTCCAGGCCCGCCCCTGCAAATAGGCCCGGCCGACCCGGAACGCTTTGGTATCCGGATCGGTGACCGACCATAATCAGGTAGCAGCGCCCCCCTATTCAGGCATATTAGAGGTCTGCTCGCTCCTCACTAGGGCCCCAAGAGGCCCCAGAGAGCTGCCCTCCAATATGCCTGAATAGAGGGCCACCGCTGCCTGATTGCGGACAGCCACCGCCGGAATGGAGAGTAGCAGTACGTCATGCTGGCGAGCACGCACAGAGCCCCTACAGAGCCCCTACTTGACCGCACAGAACCCCTACTGACCACACAGAGCCCCTACTGACCGTACACAGCCCCTACTTAACGCCCGGAGCCCCTACTGACGGCTCAGAGCCCCTAGTGACCGTACAGAGCCCCTACTGACGGTAGAGAGCCCCTACTAACTGCAGAGAGCAACTACTGACCGCCCAGAGCCGCACTGACCGCCCGGGACCCCTACTGACTGCCCGGGGCCCACACTGACTACCCAGAGCCGGCACAGACTGCCCGGAGCAGCTACTGACCGCCCAGAGCGTGCACTGACCGCCCTGAGTGCGCACTGAACTCCCAAAGCCTGCTATGACTGCCCGGAGTCCCTACTGACTGCCCAGAGCCCCTACTGACCGTCGAAAGCCCACATTGACCACTGAACTGACCGTCTGGAGCTCGCACTGACTGCCCGGAGCCTGCACTGAACGCCCGGAGCCCGCACTGACCACCTGGGATTTGTGTTCCTATATAGTGATGGTATTTTTCTGCAGTGCTTAACAATATATTGCTGGGATTTGAAGTCCTCTATAGTTAGCGGTATTCTGCATTGCTGTATAATGTATTACTAAGATTTGTAGTCCTCTATAGTTAGTGGTTTTCTGCATTGCTGTATAATTTATTACTGGGATTTGTAGTTCTCTATAGTTGGTGGAATACTCAGTGGTGGAACTATCACCATAGCGGCCGCCTGGGGCACAGGAGGGCCAGGATGAGGAACAAAGGGGTCCCCCTGATGCCGTGCGGGCTGCCTGGGTCGCTACGGCATTGCAGGCTGCCGGCTGTCACTGGCGGCTGTGAGGTGAAAAGCACAGCTGTCCATATCACTGACAACTTGTCAGCGATCTGTGCAGTGGCACGTTCCTCTTCACAGCCGCTGCTAAGTCAGTGACAGCCAGCAGCTGTGGTGGAGGAGGCCGGCTTCAGCAGAGGAGGAGGCCAGGCACGGCGCTGGAAGACGGAGGAGGCGGGGGCCCGCCAGCGACCGTAGAGGAGGAGGAGACAGGGCCCGTTGGTGGAGGAAGCTGACTGCAGATCGGGGCTGACAGATAACAGGTGTGCAGGGATGTGACCAGCCCACCTGAGACCCTGCAAAGCCCACCATAGAGAGTCTATGGTGGGCTCTGCAGGGTCACTCTCAGGTGGGCCGTGTGGTGTCTCAGGTGGGCTCTGCAAGGGGTGTAACTAGAAATCACAGGGCCCCATACAAAATGTTGCTATTGGGCCCTGTGATTTCTAGTTACGCCCCTGGGTATTCTGCATTGCTGTATAATGTATTACTGGGATATGAAGTCCTCTTTAGTTTGCTGTATTCTGAATTGCTGTATATTGTATTGCTGAGATTTGTAGTCTCTCTACAACTTGGAGTCAGTGGCAGATCTACCAGGCTCACAGCTGGAGCCAGACCCTGACGCTCCACCTAGGGTCGCCACCTTTTCTTCAAGCAAAACACGAACACTCTAGCGATGCATGGACTTTTTTTTTTGGGGGGGGGAATTAGTCATGGCTTATTCATATGTAAATAGCGCCACACATTCATATGTAAATACCACAGTTGAGACTATTGTTAGTAGGTGGCCAGTAGCCCCTATCTTAATTTTGGTTGCCCCTGTCTGCCTGACATCTTGTATCCGGGTTTCTGCTGCCATAAAACCCGGACACAGCATTCAAAACCCGAACTGTCCGGATGAATCCTGGACAGGTGGCAACCCTAGCTCCGCCACTGACTCCAAGCTGTAGAGAGACTACAAATCACAGCCCAGCAGGAGGAAGAGGGCTCTGGTGACTGTCGACATTTCTGTAAAAAGGCCCACGAAAATCCTCAGCATAAGGCCCGTGATGCTTTTAATCTGGCCCTGCCGATAATCAATGTAAAGATACCATGATTACATGGTATCTTTCTAGTATGTGCTTCTAAGATATGTAGGGCCAATTTCTCAATAAATGGTCCATCTTTATTCTGTAATATTACCCAGCATATAACTTAGTATCCATCTGATAATTGGATAATGTTATCAACAAAATGTATTCAAAGGAAACATACAGCACTAGGCTGACTCCACATTGCCCAATCCATAACAATGCACGTAAGTGGATTTAACATGGTTCCCATACTGTAGTACAGGGCTCAAAATTTCAAGTCCTGAGCTACTAGCCAGACCTTAAAAGTTATTAGCCACCAGTTGACCCACCTAACCCTTAGCCTGCTCCGGCCTTAACTCCGCCCCTAAACACACCCTCTTGAATAATCTTATGATAATTATTATCTTATGATAGTTGCCGCCTGTAAACGGCAGATTAGGGATTCCTGCTGCAGGAAAACGCAAGTTCCTGACACAGGAATCTCTAATCACACCTGAAATATACTGTAGGTGTGAATGGGGCCTAATATACACATACACTAAAGGTGTCCATACACCTGCCGATTACGTTACACCAACCCCCCCGGCACAAATATAATTAAAAAATTCCCCCCGCATACAAAAAATAATACACCCCTCCCCCCCCCTTCTAATATCTGGGGGTGATTACTGAGGTCTGCAACAGACCTCACTAGTCACCCCCAGATAACCAGGGATCGATGCATCCTTTCTTTCGGCCGGAGCTCAGAACTGTCAGAGCTCCGGCTGAAGGAAGCCGGAGCTGACAGGAGCTGCTCTGCGGTCTGCATCCGACACAGATACAGACCGTGGAGCTGCACGCGCAAGTCAGGTACGTGGTCTGTGACCGCATGCCTGACATGTCAGCTGGCTGCGGGCCACATAGTACCGGCTCGCGGGCCGGAATTAGGCCGCGGAGCGGTACTTGGAGACCCAAATTTCCACTCGCCCTCACTTTATTTTTACTCGCCAAATGCGGGCAGGCAAGTGGAAATTTTGAGCCCTGCTGTAGTCTATAGATAAATTTCCACAGCAATGATGGTTACTAAGTAAATACATCATTTGAAAACCTAAGGAATGTTTGGATAGATTTTATGCAGTATTTATTAGGGATGCACCGATATATCGGCCGCCGAAACATTTCGGCCGAAAACGGCACTTTTGCCGCAAGTGCCATTTTTCTGCCGATACATCGGCGCATCCCTGCTTTCTTTCCTCCCCACAGTCCGGCAGAGCGGTGTGTGGGCGGAGACAGCGCTGTCACAGGAGGCTGAGCTCGCCTCTCTACACTGCTCGATCAGCCTCCTGTGACAGCGTGTCAGAGAGGAGAGCAAGAGCAAACACACAGCAATCAATGATCGCTGAGTGTTTGTAGATAATTGAGGGCATGGTATGTGTAATGTATCCTCAATTATGAAAGAATGGGAGTGAGCTACATCACCTCCTGTTCATTCATGATTGTGGTTATAGTAAACATACTATGTTCTCAAGTTATCAATGAACAGGAACACTCATAGACGATTCCCGTTCATTGAGAACAGGGGATACAGAAAAAGAGATAGAGGATTTTGTGTCCTCAATCTCTTTTTCTAATATGAAAAAAAGGCCTCAGTCATGAAGGGGTTAAAATATCCATTTCAGTGCACCTCTAGTATTTATACATTAGGAACTCAGTGCAAACAAATGTATTTTTCACAGCACGTCTACAGTATACATCTTAGCATGAACTCTAAATCTGTTAAAATGCTAAAATATCCTGTTAATGAACTGCCAAAAAAACTAATAACTAAACTTCAAGATTTTAGTGTTGTGAAGAATAATTCAGCCCTAACAAAATGTAGCTCTCTGATTCTTTTCTGTGCTGGGGAATACTGCCCTCTTCTGTTAGACAGATGAGGTTCTATATTAAAATTAGAAATCTACATGTTTGAACTGTGAAAATAGTTCCTGCCTGCTTTCTGGAACAAGGGAGCGTTACAGAGAGAGATTAGTGAACCCATAGTCATGCAGCTACATTTTATGACTTTTGGTAAAAAATCCTAATTCTACCTTGCATGTCTTCCTATCCTGTCTCTGCCTGAAATTTACAATCAGCATGCACAACAGCCATGTGCAAACATTGATATGTAGTCATGATTTCCTCCCATTCAGTATTGCTCCTTGCCATTCAGACCAGTGACAAACAGGGAATTTCCTAATTGCCAGTATTCAAGTATGCATTTATACCATGGTAGGGAGACTCCACAGCTGGACACCACTGCTGGAATTCCCATAAAATAGTAGACGCTATTAGTCCACCAGACTCTACCTATAAATGAACGATCACTTTTTAGGTCAGTATAATATAGGAGTTACTTTAGTGTAACATCCAGTTATGGGAAGCCTTATCGCATTAAATGTGTAGATGGTTAGTGCCAAAATAATTAAAAAGTTTAACTCCAGTCAAACAGCTAAATATGCAGATAAAATACATATATGGGAGCAGGAATTAAAATACTAATCTGATCCTCAGTGCCGTCTGGCTTCTAGACCAGTCCCTAAAGCCTCTTCTCCCCCAGGCTCTGGCCCCTCTGGCACTTACATTAAATGATGTTTCTTAATCCGATCTTCTTCTTCTTCTTTCCTGTCATTTTCTGCCTTCTGTCCAGTGCTGCTGCAGGTCTCGAATCCAGAGCTGACTCCACTGAGCTTGCTGGCACTTCCTGTCCCACGGTGTCTGCATGTGGGTGCAGGCTTCCATAGACCTATCTTCCGTCTCTCCTCGTCTCCCGGCCGAAAATTCGAACTGCGCCCGCCCCAAGATGCTTTGCGGCCGCCTGAGAATTTTCAGATTTTCGGACGGGAGCACGCGGGGAAGACACAGGTAGGTGTTAACCGCTGTTAAAGCGTTTTTTTTTACTTTTTGCATATATCTACTGCTTGCTAGCAGTAGATATATGCAAAAAAAACGTGAGGGTCTAGAAACCCTTTAATAACCACAAGGTTAATTTTCACATTTCATTGTACTGAAAAAAACTGTCACTTTTTTTAAAAGAAGTGTCCTTATCCTGGTGTGTAAGCTTTGTGAAATGAGCCTCCAACCTGTTATCTCACAGAGGAAAACTACTAGTATTATTCTTTTTATAATTAGGGTTTACACTGCCTACCTTGTGCAGTGCTTCCTTCTCCCAGTGTGATTTCTGCTGTACATGGAATTACAAGAGGCCGATGTCAAGGCATATTCAGGAACTTGCAATAGTTGCAATAATAAAACACAACTGCATTACATGTTTTATTGTTGTCTGTGTCCCTTTATAATTGTCTTAGTGACCATTGTCTTCAGGACTAAAAGTAAAGGAAAATCCTAAATTTTCAGTTGTCACCAGACCAAGAATAGAGAGGAAACTTTAATGGGGACATTTGTTCCAAAGACAACTGTCTAAGAAGGGATTTCCTTCACATTGAAGAGATCTCCTCTCACTTTCTCTCATGTCCACAGGACTGGAAGTGAGAGGCCATCTACCCAATTGTAAAAAAAAAAAAAAAAAGGCAAAAAACACCTCCTACTCAATTTAAAACTAAAAAAAGTTTTGCCTTTAACCAGTGGTGGACCGTGGGTGTGCTATACACTTCAAAAAAAGACTTCATCAAAGTGCACAGGGTGCTGCTTCCTGATGTGTCTACAGGTCAGGATGTGAAGGGAAATCTCCTTAATAAGACACAGACAGCAAGGAAAGCTGACATGGGTTTTAACCTTACCATTCTCTATCCAAAAGTAAACACTTTGGGTTTAAAATCACTTTAAATATTTGCACAAAGGGAACCATATACCAGACCATAATACTGTTTTTTTCAATATCATTTCTTTCTTTATTATGTTTGATTACATACATATACTTAACAAAGGAGGCTGAATAGTTCCAGTGATAATTATATAAAGTACATAACATATATTTCACCTTGTAACCATATATTGATCCTCATCAATCCCATAAAATGATTCCCACAAACTGGCTAGATCCTTCTAACAAGTTCAATGCAACCTTTTGAATAATAAATACAGATAGTGGTTGAAACAGGATACCAAACATGTCTGTGATCACTGGTGTGGAATGTTGTTGTGCTGGTGTGTTAGGTGTGGTACCTGTGTACTAAGTGTGGTTGCTGTGGCAAACATATGCTTGTGGGTGAAGTTGAGCAATGCTGACCTCTCTTGTTTCCCATTTTATATTCCATGAATAATTTTAGAAAGCTATAGACAAATGGGGAGTGGATTGTCAGTCCGGGGTGGGGCTCTTACATTATCACAATCATCTCCTCTGTTGTAATAGTGGTAGCTGTAGTGGTGCCGGTAACATTTTTATCATTGATGGTCATTGTCTCAGTAAAGGTCTTGGTTTGTACTGGCTTACTGAAATATGGCATAGCCTGAAAAGGTTGCTGATTGGGAGCAGTTGTTGAATTGCCTAAAATCTGGGTAGGGGGATTGTTGGTAAACATAACAGGACTACCAAACTGAACTGTAATCTTGGTGTAAGATACTGTAACTGAGATGTTAATGTTGATTGTAATGGTGGTGGGGCTAATGGTCATCACTTCAATGTATATTGTACTAGTTTTAGTAATCTCTAAGTATGACACAACTGCACCATTTAGTGTACCAACAGTGGAAGTGACCTTCAATACTACAGTGCATCTTATTGTGGTCAAGGTGATATTTTTCTGAGGCTGAGTGGTAGTTGGCAATGGACTTGTGGTAATTGAAGTGGAAGTAGTAGTTGTAGGTGGTGTTGTTGTTGTTGTAGCAGTTGAATTAGTACTTAGGGTGGCATTTGTTGTAGTGGTTGGAGTTGTGGTGGTATTTGTTGGGGTTGGAGTTGTGATAGTTGGGGCGATAGTGGTTGGAGTGGTGGTAATTGGGGTGGTAGTTGTGGTGGCTGGGGTAGTAATGGTTGGAATGGTGGTAGTTAGGGTGGTTGTTGTGGTAGTTGGGATGGTAGTGGTTGCAGTGGTGGTAGTTGGGGTGGTAGTTGTGGTAGTAGTGGTTGGAATTGTGGTGGTAGTGGTTGGAGTGGTGGTAGTTGAAGTAGTTGCGGTAGCGGTTGGAATGGTAGGAGGTGGGGTGGTAGTTGTGGTAACTGGGTTAGCAGTAGTTGGAGTTGTGGTGGTAGTGGTTGGAATGGTGGTAGTTGGGGGGGTAGTTGTGGTAATTGGGTTAGCAGTGGTTGGAGTTGTGGTGGTAGTGGTTGGAATGGTGGTAGTTCTGGTGGTAGTTGTGGTAACTGGGTTAGCAGTGTTTGGAGTTGTAGTGGTACTGGTTGAACTGGTGGTAGTTGGGGTGGTAGTTTGGGTGGTAGTTGTTGAAGCGGTGGTAGTTGTTGTTGGAGTGGTAATAGTTGGAGTGGTAGTAGTTGGAGTTGTAGTGGTAGGTGCTGCAGCAGTTGTTGCAGTAGTAGTTGTCGTCGGAGGCATGGTTGGAACAACAAATCCCGAGGGATCTGAAATGAAATACACAGCTGTGTTAATGAAGAGTCTTTCTAAAAAGGTAAAAATAACACACATTGGAACTGAACAGAAGTTTTATACAGTTAGCTATGACTATACTTAAAATGCAATGTGAGAAGTTCCAGACTGAAATATGAATACATATATGGGGAATTAGAGCTATATAATGTTTACTGCGTTTACAGCTTTATACCTTTTCATACTTTTTCATTAGGGCATGTGCAGTACATGCTACATGCTACATTTAACAAAGGCGCCAGGCGGCCGACACAGCTAGTCCTCGGGGCGGCTTTTCTCCTCCTAAACGCTGGCCATCTGAAGTTTCAGGATGACAGCGGCTCTGTGCGCGGCAGGGCGGGGGATCGGTAAATATAATTGATATTTACCGGTCCTCTTTGTGTGAAGGACAAACACTGGAGCGATCGTCTGATCACTCCAGTGTTTGTAAATAACTGGGGACACATAGTATTATGTGTCCCCAGTTATGAATGAACAGGCTGTGATTTACATCGCAGCCTGTTCATTCAAGATTTCCTCAAAGGGGAGAAGCACTCACTACAGAGGCTCCTCCCCATTCAGAAACTGCTGATAGTAAATATTTTACTATCAGCAGTGTCTGAATGAATGGGAAGCCTCTGTACTGAGAGCTTCCCATTCATTGAGTGCTGGGGCTGCAGAAAAAGAGATTGAGGACTCTGTGTCCTCAATTTCTTTTCTATTTTAAAAGGGAAATTTCAGGGGTCTGTTTGGACCCCTAATATATCCCCGAAGACTCCCAACAGTAAAAAATAAATCAATAAATAATAAAAAATAAATATCAAAAACAATTCTAAAAATGTAAAAAAAATTTTTTAAAAAGTGAAAACTGCTCCCCCCCCCAACACACACATATTATTAGACATGTGCGAAGACTAAAAATTCATTTCAGATTTAATGAACGAAAACTAATAACATTTTCATTTGTTTCATCAAACAAAACAGATTTTTATGCTATGTTGGATACAGCCATTGGCGTGCTCTGGAGGCAGGGCTCATGACATCATATAACACCGCACGCGTTGGGTGCCGCCATCTTGGTGTATATCTAGGTATACACCAAGATGGTGGGGCCAATATCGGCATGTGATGTCACCTGACGCCACGCATGCATGGCGCCATGTAACATCATGCTCCCTGCCTCCAAGATGGTGGCACACATTCACAGAACACGCCGGTGGCCAACAAATTATTATGTGCTGAATAAATTTTTCGTATATTCGGACATATAGGGGTCTATTCACTAAGCTGCCGTTAGCAGCCGAGTGAATGACCGACCTGAAGCTAAGTGTGCCTAACGCTGTTCAGCTATTCACTTCAGGCCGGTACGGCTGATTTCAGCCGTACATTGTGTGGCTTCGTGTGGCTTACAGGTTCGGGAGCTGTACGGGCTATAGTGAATAGCATGTACAGCAGCCCTTCGGTCAGCTCACAACCAATTTTTCAAGCCTTCAAATGGCTGGTGTAATAGCTGGTCATGTGGGTTACAATGATACCCCCCTCAGCAAATAGGAGGCTAGGAGGATTAAGTTCCTCTTTAAAGACCAAGGATAATAGATCTCATGGCTTTGTTCACAGCTAATATTAGGATTTCCTTACCTGTACAATAAACCTCAGATTTTAGGCTTCCAGAGAACTTATAGACGTAGTACCCTCCAGCACAGGCTTTGACTGGGATGGTTCCTGCAGCTGTACATCCTGTTACTGAGTTAGCAAAAAGGGGCATCATCACCACACCTTGACCAATAGCTGGATGGCTGGCATTCAGGGTATATGGTTCAGCTGATCCACATTTAATAGAACCAACGCAACCCTCCTGCATCCTCAAACCTACTGTTCCATTGTAGCGAAACCAGCCAAAGTTGTATCTGTCAGTGACGAAGACTCCAGTGGAATTGATTGTAGACAATCTACTGGTTCCATTCAGTAGCTGGTAATTCAGGCATGGATCTGTGCACTGAACAGTGCCTCCAACATTCAGGCAGTCTTGGTCATAGGAGCATGTGCTACTGGGGCAGGCAACACTTCTGGTACTGCCACATAAATGTATACCGACCCTGTTTGTACAGGTGGATGAGGGGACACACTTGTTTAGTGTTGCATCTGCACATTCATTTATATCTGTGCAAAGTTTATAACCTACTCTGCTATCCCAGTAATAGCCTGGGGAACAGCAGGTCTTTGTAATACAGAAAATGATGGCAGTGCAGTTTATTCCATTTCCAGCATAGCCGAATATACAGCTGCATGTCACATAGCCTGACTTCCGGGTACAAGTGCTGGCAGTAGGATGGCAAGAAGAACACTTCAGTGCATCTGTGATAAAAAGAGAAAAACAGAAAGGGATTATGTGCTACTTCTGTGGACCCAACCTTATATCTAAAGGGTTCATTATCTCTCCATACTGCCCAGTATCTGGTGTGGCATGTCAGGAATACTCAGTCTACTAATAGCACTGCCCACTGCTAATTTGTATACACTTGGGGCATAGGTAGTCTGGATAAGTTTTAGGAATGAAGGATTCCATGTAAAGCATTGGCATTATTACACACAATGCTACCCGCTGAGCCTGAACAAGACCACAGAGGATAGAATACTAGGCCACCAACAAAAATATGCAAACTGCAGGGACAATAATAAGGACCTGGTTGTTATACATAGAAATGTATTGCAGGCAGTCTGCAACACAGTGTGAGAGTTCCTGTGCACCACCATTCACAGCCCTTCCAGCCTAGGCCACAGCCTATTTCAGCTAAAATAAAAAGCCTAAAAACCCTACTTCTGTTGGACCCCTTCTCCGGACAGCTGCTAGAAGATAGGCTCAGCTGGAAACATATAGAGGGGAATTTATCAAAACTGGAGCAGACCAAATCTGGAGCAGCTGCCCATGGCAACCAATCAGCTTTTATGTTTTGTTTGTTCAGTAAAACTTTGCAAATGAAAGAGAGAAGCTGATTGGTTACCATGGGCATCTGCTCCAGATTCTGTCTGCTCCAGATCTGATAATTTCCCCTCATTGTATCTCCCTGCCTTCGATTAGTCTTATTTTTTCTATGATATTTTCATATAATATTTACAATTGTGTTATACCATGTGCAACTCATACTGTATACAGGCACTGTATATCATTAAACTAGATTTTTTTAATAAAATCATAAAACAATTTAGCAAAGAGTACATTTCAATTTTAAAGTAAACCTGTACTAACAGAAATACGCCTACGCATTCTGAAAAAGCTAGTTACCTGTCTGCCATGCTGATTCCATTACTTTCTATATTGACAACCTGGAACACTTACTGAATTCTATCATGGAATGCTTTTTTTTTTTTTGCTGGCACATGATTGTATGATGGAATTTAGAAGAGCTTCACCTCATTCACAAAGCTAAAGTGAAAATTCTCTTGCAAAGTAATCAGCCTATTTGCCTTGAATAAATCAAACCTGTTGGCCCTAAATGACTAAACCTGGTAGAAACATATTTATTTCCAAACCAATATAACTACCCAATATACAGGTTATATTGCCAAAATGTGACACCATACTTTTTAAATAAATGTTATAATGTGTGTGAAGTATAGGGGTTTATTTACTAAAGGTAAATACGCGGTTTACTTTGTGAACGAGATGAAGCTCTGTTGACTTCCATCATCCAATCATGTGCAAACTAAAACTAAAACTAAAATTTTCTTTTCACGGGATTGGATATTCTTTGCAAAGTGAATTTTCACCACATTCACTGAGGTAAGGGAAAATTCCATTGCAAACTAAACAGCCTTTTTGTCTTTAGTAAATCAATGCCATTACTTTATTTTTCTGTCCACATTTATCTGGTGAAAGCTGAAAGCTGATTGGCTGTTCTTGTTACTGCACATTGCTGCTCTTTACACCTTATTAAATAATCTTTATAGCCTGATGTGAAAGACAAATACATCCATTAATCTGCATATATGGCAACACGACAAAGACAACCCTCTACCTGAAGTTCTGTAATATTAATCTTGCGCTCAAAATTTGTAAGGTGTACATTTGTTTCTTTACTTACTCTGAGAATGAGCTGTTCTGAAAAACAGGGCCAATAAGGACAGCAAAGCCAAGGTCTTCATGGTGTAATCTGGGATAAGAGAATCAAAGTCATCTGGGCTTATTTGTAGGCGTGTTTTTTTAAATTTTTTCTGCTAAAACATAATGATATATAATAGTTGTTCCAGCAATTGTGTTTCCCGTCTAATAAGCAGCTCATCTGTTGCAGTGCTTACAGCTGGCAACAAAACCACTAGATTCTTCAGTTATTCTCTCCAACAAAACTGATGATCATCATCCTTTATTAGTGAGTTGTAACCTAAGAGGTGTAGGAGTTTATTTACTAAAGCAATAGAGACTGTTATTACTTAGCAAAGTAAATGTTCACTTAGCTTAACAAATAATCTGAAGCCAAGTTCACCTTGAATTCTGAAACATGTGTCAGGGAAATTAAAGAAAATAAATGTTGCATGATCATAATTGGATGATTACAGTAGACATCTAAATTTCATTTAGTTTTGAATGCATATTTGTGCGAATTTAGTTAAATTTGGACATTTGGATGCATCCAAATTTCAGAATTCAAAAACGTCTGAATGCAAATTAATCTAAATGTTCATTTAACAATAATTAGAATCAATTAGAATCCGTTCAAATTTCATTCAAAACTAAACTAAATCGGACATGTGACAGTTCTCTGTACTCGAACTCAAACTCAATGCAAGTCAATGGGGGTAGAACTTTCAGAAACAATTGTCCCCTTTAAAAGTGCTTATATGCAAGTTATTGGCCATAAAAGTGTATGGGGATCCGGGTACTGCCCTGGGGGACAGGAATCAATGAAAAAAAACTTTTTAAAAATACAATTTGTAAAGGAGCAGTGGTTTTAACATCACTTAAAGGATAACAATAAAAATGAAACATTCCTTTGTTTCACATTGCCTCCACACTGGCCCCCTGTGCTATATCAGTCGATTTCAGTCGATTTCAGTCGATACAAGGCTGAAATCAGCCGTACCAGCCTGAAGTGAATAGCCGAACAGCGTTTGGCTCACTTCGCTTCAGGTTGGTCATTCACTCGGCTGCCTACGGCGGCTTAGTGAATAGACACGTATGTAATAAAATAAACTATGTAATAAAGAAGAAAAAATTAAAAGCGTGCAGTTCCCCCTCCCAAACAATACCAGACCTTTTAGATCTGGTAGGAATGTTAGGAGGGACCAAATATTTTTTTTTTTAAAGCGTGGGGTTCCCCCTAAAAGTCATACTAGACCCTTAAGGTCTGGTAGAAATTTTAGGTGAACCCATGTAAAAAAAACAAAAAAAAGTGTGTGGGGTTCCCCCTTAAAGTCATACCAGGCCCTTAAGGTCTAGTAGGAATTTTAAGGAGAAACCCCACCCCCAAAAATGGGGGGAGAAAAACGTGGGGTTCCCCCTAAAATTCCATACCAGACCCTTGATCCGAGCATAGGCCTGGCAGGGCCAGAAAGTGGGGGAAGGTCATAAAACCTTCTGTGGTCAGGTGCAAGCCTTTAGACAATTAGGGCTTCACAAGGCGCATTGCTACTCAACTAAAACATCCAGCCCAACACTATTCTCTGGCCAATGAGATGGGTTTTTTTCGGGCTGTTGGGTGTTGCATTACAGGCACGGTCATGTGACTTCCTTTTGTGGATTGATCCAAAACGAAAATTTGTGCCAATACAAAATCTGAATAACAAACCAAATCAAATTTTAGATCTTAAATCCGAAAAATTAAAGAAATACAAATCCGAATCGATCCGAAACGAATCAAATTTTTTGCGGGGTTAAATGTCTAGATTAAAGGACCAGAGCATAACTGATCTAAGAGAACAATCACTTTTTAAAGTCAACATACAACTTGCTATGAGAACAGTCTCAATTCTTTTAAAAACCAGCCCCATATATTTTATATTTGCAAGTTAGTTGTTTAATAAAAAATATTGATTAAAAAAAGAGAATTGTGACATGTAACAAAACTAAACAAAAAATGTCCCCTATTTAGTGCAACCCCATAATGTCAAATGCCATTGCAAAATTGTTTCCTAAATGATGACAAGACATTCCTAAGCAATAGGTAATGTTCCAATAGATAATACTGGTACTGGGCACAGATTTCTAAATAAAAATATTATTTAGAGACCCATGCCAAATGCCCAACATTCAGTTATCCGGTATTCAACTATCCAGAACTCTCATCTATCCCAAAAAAAATCCTGTGTACTCACTGTTTTGCTGATCTGCAGCATGTATTATCCTGGAAACGATCGTGTGTCTATTTATCTTAATTTGTTTTAGGGTGTGTCTATTTGTCCTAATTTGCTTTTGATTACTGCATTTCAATATTAATATGAAGTCAATACAGAGTTTATGTGATAGTATGGTATAGTATGGGGTATGGCATTAGTTAGACCTATTTTTAATAGTGAATCTCAAGCAACCAGAAACAACATTTATCCGGAAACTACCAATCTCCGTGGATGCCGGATAACGGGGAGTTTACTGTGTTATCATTGTTATTATTATTGTTAGCATTATAATATGTTATTTATCTTTTTATTTTCAAATATAATTCCAGAACGTAGTAACATTCATATAAATCCTACATAATATAATGCTTCAGTGGGTTGATTCTTACCTTTGTGTATCTAGTTGCTTGCAATCACCTTCCTTTGTATTTGAGAGACTTTAGTTGGGCATGCAGTTTGGTATTAAACCCTTCTATTTACAAGAGGTGTGACCATTTAACGAATCGTAGAAAGGGGGCTGGTTTTACCAAACAAAAACATAATTGCTGAAACTGATGGCAGATGTATGAGAAATATACTTCCTGGATTGGTATTTTGGAACAATACATTAATCCTATTTTGTTGGATCTGACATTATCCCATTTAACCATGACAGGTAAGTTCACACCCATCTTTCAACATGGCTTTTAGATATGTGCGATTTGTTTAGTTCCGAATCGAAATTCGTGGATTCGGAGCATCAGAAATTCCGAAATGTGCCATGTCCGAAGTCATCCGAAAGCATCCGAATCCGAAATTCAGGATTAGAAATTTCGTCCTAACAGAAACTAAATTAGAAATTTACGATAATGACTTCAAAAAGAGGATTTCATAGCATGTGAAGATAAAAACAAAACATTACTTCATGTTCCTGTGCATTCACCGTCAACGTTTAAACAGATTTAAAAAAATGAAGAAAAGGATTTGAATGTCTCTTTGATAGTGAAGTAAAAGAAACAGGTCACCAGCACTCAATTTGAATAAATATGTCCTTTTTAATGGACAATTGTGTCACTACAATCAACAGGTCCCTTCTTTAAGGCAGTAAAATTGTGACCCCCACCACCTGAAATCTTTGATAGTGAAGACTAGAGCACAGCAACCAGAGAGTCAACTGTGCCAATTCTGCTACGTACATACGTACGTACATATGAACATTCGTCCGTTCGCGCAAAAACCCCAAATTTCGGAAATTTGTCCGAATTCCGAATCCAAATTCCGCATCTGATCCGAATTCGAAACCCAAAACGAATCACATACAGGATCCAATTTTGGAAATACGAAATCCAAAACGAAACTAAACAAATTTTTTGCAGCTGCACATGTCTAATGGCTTTATGTCTGAATACAATCACTCTCCTGGAGTTCTCCATAGACTGATGTCACAAGTGGCATTTTGGCATTTACCTATTTAGTCTTAATCATGAAAGTATGTCTTTTGTGTGTTTATTCCTGGTACAAAGAATTGCCACTCAAAGGACTGACATTTGTTGGAGTCAAGTTTTTTATATATGACCTCTTAGCAGGTAGGATCTTAAATGCTGATATAGTTACATAGTTACATAGTATTTGAGGTTGAATAAAGACACATGTCCATCAAGTCCAACCTATTGTGTGTGTGTGTGTGTGTAAAGATCCCCGAGTCATCTCGTTTTTAGGAGTACTTGTACCCCTGTATATTACCGTTTCTCAGGAAATCGTCCAAAAGCTTCTTGAACGATTCCACACTATTAGCTGAAATCACTGCTTGTGGCAACGAGTTCCAGACCCTAACCGCGCGAACTGAGAAGAACCCCCTCCGCCCCTTGTGTTTGAATTTTTTTTCTACCAGTTTCAGGTGGTGGCCTCTAGTCTTTGTTACGGAATTAATCGTAAAGAGTTTGTTGCTAATGTTGCTTTGACTATGGAACATTTTGTACATGAAAATCATGTCCCCCCTTAATCTCCTTAGTTCCAGCGTGAACATATTTAAATTTAGTAACCGTGTCTCATACCTCTGGTCCTCCATCCCTTTAATGAGTTTGGTTGCCCTTCGCTGGACTTTCTCCAGTTCAAGGACATCCCCTCTGTGTACCGGTGCCCAAAACTGCACCGCATACTCCAGGTGACCACGCTGCTGCGCGCGCGTGTGCTTGCTCTCACTGGCAGAAATCCTCCACAGCGCCCTCTATAATGCGAGAGGATGTTTGATGGTATATTTGTATTACAGAACAAGAGTTCAGTTTTATCTCACAGAATACCATCGCTCTTGAGAAATCTCACCAGTGGGCAATAAAAACCAAACATATATAGCAATAGGAACCCTATCCAAAAATGAAATAAGGTTTATAGTGGAGATTCATTTTAAGCTTTAACTATGAAAACAGGTTTCACCTACAGGTAGACATGTAGGTTCTGAGAAAACTAACCTTTACATTTGCACTGCATTATGGCCACTGGGTGGAGACAAGGAGCAAAGGAAATAACATCTTATTTATCAGTTCTTATCAGTTCTCCATCAGGTCCATCAGCAGAGAACGGGTGCAATGCTAGTTTATTATTGGCTACTGCAAATTTAAATAGCCAATAGGAATCTAGCAATGCATTCCTAAGGGCAAAATTGTTTTTTTTTCTATTCTGGCACAGCTCTGTGTCAGAATAAAGAAAAAAAAGAAAAAGCAGTGTTTCTCTCCTGGGCGGCCGGGAGCGGGAGACTCCCAGAGCGCTCCAGGAGAGTTTTTTTTTTTGACGGCAGCAGAACCGCCGGCCAATAGAAAACTGTTGGGTGTGGACCTAGCTGTCATTGCTAGCTCCGCACAATCATTTTCTATTTTTTTTTTTTTACTTTTTAAACTATTTTTCTGTGCTGCTCGGTGGCATTCGGCTATTCACTCATTGCTGTGCGGCATCTATGAGAATAGACCGAACAGCAGCGAGTAGCCTGCCGGAGGTTCGGCTCAGCCGATCCAGATGAGTCAAACTCCTTCTGCACTTCAGGTCAGCCAAACATGCTGAGCATTAGACATGTGCGATTCGTTTCGTTCCGAATCGAAATTCGGACGAATTTTCGGAAATTCGGACATTCGGATGTATCCGAATTCCGAATTACAGACATAACGAATGCAAACGAATCCGAATTTCCAGTTCCGAAATTCGGTAGCGGTAGTTCGAACGTTCGTTTCGTTTTCTGTTCTTATTCGTTTCTTATTCGTTTCGTTCGTTGGAGCAAAGTGACATTAGAGGAGGAGAATATTTTTCCCCCTCAAATGTCACTTTGCTGCAAACGAACGAACGAAACGAATAAGAAACGAATAAGAACAGAAAACGAAACGAACGTTCGAACTACCGCTACCGAATTTCGTCCGAATCCGAATTCCGAATCCGAATTGACTTTCACACCCGAATCCCGAAAAACGAAATAACACAAATCCGAATTTAAAACGAAACTAAACGAATTTTTTGGCAGTGCACATGTCTACTGAGCATGTTCGGCCGACCCGAAGCCATGCAAAGCCGCCCAATGTATGGCTGATTTCAGACGATGTACGGCTGAAATCAGCCATACCAGCCTGCTTTAGGTCGGTCATTCAGTCAGCAGCTTAGTGAATAGACCCGTATGTTCAGAGATGGAAACATATAGCTTTCAAAGAAAAGAACACTGTACCTACTGTGAAAAATCTAGGAGACTGAGATATGTTTTATGACTGCTTTGCTGCATCTGGCATCGGTGTCTTGAATCTGTGAACGGCACAATAAAATCTCAAGATCAAGGGATTCTGGAGTGAAATGTGCTGCCCAGTGTCAGAAAGACCATGGATTTTCCAATAAGACAATGGCCCAAAACACTGAGCTAAAAGCACCCAAGAATGGCTAAGAACAAAACATTGCATTATTCTGAAGTAGCCTTCTACGAGCATCTATGAAAAGGTGCAGGCTGAAGAAGGCATCCTTCATACCTGAGACAGCTGGAGCAGTTTGTTCAAGAAGAATGGGCCAAACTACCAGTTGGCAGGAGCAGAAGTTTCATTGAGAGCTACAGAAATCATTTGTTATACCTGGTGGACCTGTACCATGCTTGCCAGATTTTGGACTAAGGTGTTCCACTTACTGAGCACCTTGTTTTCTGTTCCACTTCGTAAGGACCCATGGCTGACCCTACTACACCTCAAGTCTCCGCTTCTCACTAGGAATCAACACCGCCTAGCCACACATGTCCTGCTGGCAGCCAAACAAACTACAAACAAAGCTTGGAAAAAACTATTTGTATCCTTTGATGAGGTGAAAAGACGAGTGGATTTCTTCTTTACAAACGAAAAACTAACAAGCATCCTTCTAGATACAAGTAAGAAATTTACTAAGATCTGGCAACCATGGATTGACTATGGCCATCTCTCCCTATCCTCAGACAGCTTAACGGCCATATAGATTCTAAACCCCTTCTCTAAGCACATTAAGCACCCAACTGCTGCCATCCTTACCCTGCTCTCTTTCCTTACCCTCCCCTCCCCTCCTTGTTATTCTGCGTTGTCTTCGATCCTTCCTTGGATTGCTCCCTATCTTGATCTCAAATCCTCTGTTGCTCCTCAGATGCATGTTGATTGCTCTTTCCATGCTAGCAAGCATTCCATCGCACTGTTTATCTGAGATATGTCCTTATATGTACAATGTGTTGTCCCCAATTACATGTTGTACACTGTACTACTTTAAAAAATGTAATAAATACCTTGAAACCAAAATCACCTGTTTGCAGTGATTGCCTCTAAAGGTTGTCCAACAAATATTGGTTAAGGGATCCATCATTTTGTCCTTGCCATTTTTATTTATTTTATTATTTAAACATTTCTGGTAAATCAAAGTATACTTTGTATTAAATATGGAATAAACAATGATGGATGCCAATTAATTTTGTCAGTTTCAAGTTATTTAAGAGGAGTAGGAAGTAGAGTAGCAAGTAGAAGGTAAGTACCAGCAATGGAAAGGAAAGGATACATTCATGGAGGGGAAATATATTTAACACTATGTTATGTTTTATTATTATCAATTTATGTGTCTGTCTCTTTATCCAATGTGAGAAGAGGAATCACCAGCACTAAGTAAAATAATCCAACATGTCCATTTATTGGACATAGACGTCACAAAAACACAAGAGCCAACGTTTCGAGACTGCGCAGGGTCTCTTCATCAGGGCATAAGATGTGACAATATAGTAGCATCTGAAGACCACATATATACCTCATGAGGTTAACCAATTAGCAAAAACGACATCATATGTGACATCATAATGGCGGGAGAACCGCCATATTTAAATTTATATTAAAAACAGTAAACAGTGACAAACCAGCGTATAGATTCTATGACATACCTATTGAAGTCAGGGTCTAGTTCAAGTATGCAGTTAGGGTCCGGTTCTAGGATGCAGTTAGACTGGTAACAAGCGCTGAGATGGACAGACAAAAAAGAAGAAAACTTCACAGACCGGAGATCGCGGAACACCACACGAATCTCCGCCCCCAGTCCCAATGCACCGGCGCAAACAATCCGCGTCATCCATTACCATGGAGACCGGGAGAAGCATCTCAACTCATTCTAATGATCGCAAAGCGCACGAATGAGGATAACACACTCGAACAGCTGAGTAGAGTGTAGGAAAAGAGAAAAACAAAAACATGCCATAAAACAGCGCTGCAGCCTGGATAACATGCATCCCAGAGCCATCAAATGGGAAATAGGCTGGCAATGAAGATAACAATAATAAATAACAGGAGCAACATATATTAGAACAGATACGGACAATGCAGTGTATAGAACAAGGTAGCAGAGAGAGTAGTACAATAACAGATATCGATTTAAATCATACACCGATCCAGTCAATGATACTGTGCTAGCCTAACATAGAGACATATGCAGACGATCAACATAGAAATATATATATATAGATCATCAATATAAAAATGATTTTATCCATACAAAACTATACATCTTTAGTACAAAAATATGAATATATAACCCTTTCGCTGCCAAGCCCTCCGGAACATTTTTCAAATCAGCTGGCCAAGCCATTTTTGCATTTTTTAAAATTTTTTCCTATTGATTTGATTTTCAACTGCTGCGTTGCTAGCGTTTGTAAAAGACCCCCCAAACCATATATTTTCTGAAAGCGCAGGCCCGGTAGAATAAAAAGATGGTGATACTAAATTTGTAGGCCCTGCGATAATTGCGCAAATGTTTCTCAAATTAATATTAAACCGATAAAAATACACAATTCAATTGTTAAAACACACCAAAATCAGTATCCGTGCACAAAAAAAAATTTTTTTTGACTAAATCTAAAAGATAAAACAGGTGGCATTCGGCTATTCACTCATTGCTGTGCGGCATCTATGAGAATAGACCGAACAGCAGCGAGTAGCCTGCCGGAGGTTCGGCTCAGCCGATCCAGATGAGTCAAACTCCTTCTGCACTTCAGGTCAGCCAAACATGCTGAGCATTAGACATGTGCGATTCGTTTCGTTCCGAATCGAAATTCGGACGAATTTTCGGAAATTCGGACATTCGGATGTATCCGAATTCCGAATTACAGACATAACGAATGCAAACGAATCCGAATTTCCAGTTCCGAAATTCGGTAGCGGTAGTTCGAACGTTCGTTTTGTTTTCTGTTCTTATTCGTTTCTTATTCGTTTCGTTTGTTAGAGCAAAGTGACATTAGAGGAGAAAAATATTTTTCCCCCTCACATGCCACTTTGCTGCAAACGAACGAACGAAACGAATAAGAAACGAATAAGAACAGAAAACGAAACGAACGTTCGAACTACTGCTACCGAATTCCGAATCCAAATTGACTTTCACACCCGAATCCCGAAAAACGAAATAACACAAATCCGAATTTAAAACGAAACTAAACGAATTTTTTGGCAGTGCACATGTCTACTGAGCATGTTCGGCCGACCCGAAGCCATGCAAAGCCGCCCAATGTATGGCTGATTTCAGACGATGTACGGCTGAAATCAGCCATACCAGCCTGCTTTAGGTCGGTCATTCAGTCAGCAGCTTAGTGAATAGACCCGTATGTTCAGAGATGGAAACATATAGCTTTCAAAGAAAAGAACACTGTACCTACTGTGAAAAATCTAGGAGACTGAGATATGTTTTATGACTGCTTTGCTGCATCTGGCATCGGTGTCTTGAATCTGTGAACGGCACAATAAAATCTCAAGATCAAGGGATTCTGGAGTGAAATGTGCTGCCCAGTGTCAGAAAGACCATGGATTTTCCAATAAGACAATGGCCCAAAACACTGAGCTAAAAGCACCCAAGAATGGCTAAGAACAAAACATTGCATTATTCTGAAGTAGCCTTCTACGAGCATCTATGAAAAGGTGCAGGCTGAAGAAGGCATCCTTCATACCTGAGACAGCTGGAGCAGTTTGTTCAAGAAGAATGGGCCAAACTACCAGTTGGCAGGAGCAGAAGTTTCATTGAGAGCTACAGAAATCATTTGTTATACCTGGTGGACCTGTACCATGCTTGCCAGATTTTGGACTAAGGTGTTCCACTTACTGAGCACCTTGTTTTCTGTTCCACTTCGTAAGGACCCATGGCTGACCCTACTACACCTCAAGTCTCCGCTTCTCACTAGGAATCAACACCGCCTAGCCACACATGTCCTGCTGGCAGCCAAACAAACTACAAACAAAGCTTGGAAAAAACTATTTGTATCCTTTGATGAGGTGAAAAGACGAGTGGATTTCTTCTTTACAAACGAAAAACTAACAAGCATCCTTCTAGATACAAGTAAGAAATTTACTAAGATCTGGCAACCATGGATTGACTATGGCCATCTCTCCCTATCCTCAGACAGCTTAACGGCCATATAGATTCTAAACCCCTTCTCTAAGCACATTAAGCACCCAACTGCTGCCATCCTTACCCTGCTCTCTTTCCTTACCCTCCCCTCCCCTCCTTGTTATTCTGCGTTGTCTTCGATCCTTCCTTGGATTGCTCCCTATCTTGATCTCAAATCCTCTGTTGCTCCTCAGATGCATGTTGATTGCTCTTTCCATGCTAGCAAGCATTCCATCGCACTGTTTATCTGAGATATGTCCTTATATGTACAATGTGTTGTCCCCAATTACATGTTGTACACTGTACTACTTTAAAAAATGTAATAAATACCTTGAAACCAAAATCACCTGTTTGCAGTGATTGCCTCTAAAGGTTGTCCAACAAATATTGGTTAAGGGATCCATCATTTTGTCCTTGCCATTTTTATTTATTTTATTATTTAAACATTTCTGGTAAATCAAAGTATACTTTGTATTAAATATGGAATAAACAATGATGGATGCCAATTAATTTTGTCAGTTTCAAGTTATTTAAGAGGAGTAGGAAGTAGAGTAGCAAGTAGAAGGTAAGTACCAGCAATGGAAAGGAAAGGATACATTCATGGAGGGGAAATATATTTAACACTATGTTATGTTTTATTATTATCAATTTATGTGTCTGTCTCTTTATCCAATGTGAGAAGAGGAATCACCAGCACTAAGTAAAATAATCCAACATGTCCATTTATTGGACATAGACGTCACAAAAACACAAGAGCCAACGTTTCGAGACTGCGCAGGGTCTCTTCATCAGGGCATAAGATGTGACAATATAGTAGCATCTGAAGACCACATATATACCTCATGAGGTTAACCAATTAGCAAAAACGACATCATATGTGACATCATAATGGCGGGAGAACCGCCATATTTAAATTTATATTAAAAACAGTAAACAGTGACAAACCAGCGTATAGATTCTATGACATACCTATTGAAGTCAGGGTCTAGTTCAAGTATGCAGTTAGGGTCCGGTTCTAGGATGCAGTTAGACTGGTAACAAGCGCTGAGATGGACAGACAAAAAAGAAGAAAACTTCACAGACCGGAGATCGCGGAACACCACACGAATCTCCGCCCCCAGTCCCAATGCACCGGCGCAAACAATCCGCGTCATCCATTACCATGGAGACCGGGAGAAGCATCTCAACTCATTCTAATGATCGCAAAGCGCACGAATGAGGATAACACACTCGAACAGCTGAGTAGAGTGTAGGAAAAGAGAAAAACAAAAACATGCCATAAAACAGCGCTGCAGCCTGGATAACATGCATCCCAGAGCCATCAAATGGGAAATAGGCTGGCAATGAAGATAACAATAATAAATAACAGGAGCAACATATATTAGAACAGATACGGACAATGCAGTGTATAGAACAAGGTAGCAGAGAGAGTAGTACAATAACAGATATCGATTTAAATCATACACCGATCCAGTCAATGATACTGTGCTAGCCTAACATAGAGACATATGCAGACGATCAACATAGAAATATATATATATAGATCATCAATATAAAAATGATTTTATCCATACAAAACTATACATCTTTAGTACAAAAATATGAATATTTAACCCTTTCGCTGCCAAGCCCTCCGGAACATTTTTCAAATCAGCTGGCCAAGCCATTTTTGCATTTTTTAAAATTTTTTCCTATTGATTTGATTTTCAACTGCTGCGTTGCTAGCGTTTGTAAAAGACCCCCCAAACCATATATTTTCTGAAAGCGCAGGCCCGGTAGAATAAAAAGATGGTGATACTAAATTTGTAGGCCCTGCGATAATTGCGCAAATGTTTCTCAAATTAATATTAAACCGATAAAAATACACAATTCAATTGTTAAAACACACCAAAATCAGTATCCGTGCACAAAAAAAAATTTTTTTCGACTAAATCTAAACCTGTCGCAGCAAGCCGTTGTACGGCTGAAATCAGCTGTACAAGCTTGAAGTGAATAGCCGAACAGCGTTTGTGAATAAGCCCCTATGTGTCCCCAGTTATTTATCAATCATATTTATCGATCCACCGTTCAGCAACGCACAGAGCCGCTGTCATGCGGAAACTGACAGGATGACAGCGGCTCCGCTCTTCTCACCGCTCGGCCAAGACTATTTGTCAGCATAGATAAGCGTATCAGATTAAATTTTCTCAATCTCGAAGCGATATCTTTGTAATTTTGGCAAAGCTGTGTCTTTAGCTCTTCAATCACAAGAAGCATGTAATTAAACAAATTTTGAGTCGAGATTGCACACCACTTATCGCAGAAATCTCTGCTCTGTCTGCCAATAGTCGGTTGGTTGCGTATACGAAAACCTCTTGGCACTTTTTTTGCTCGATAGTAATCGGAAAGTGTAAATCCATGTAGTTCCAAGTCAACATGTTTTTTCTTGAGCCTTTTTAGGTCTTGAAATAAATCAGTGGCAGAGTCAGAGCCAAATGCCGCGATCGGATTGGCTGCAAACAATATGGCATCAATTTCACGTTTATTAAACGCACATGTGTAAGCTGTTTCCTCAGAGTGATCCCCCTGCAGTTCCATAATAATCGCAATACTTTGGAAAACAACGGGAGATAACAATTGTGGGTGTCCTAAAAATTTGGACACAATGAACATACCCAATGGGCGGCCTCCTTGCTGGGTTGCTGGATGAAACTGCCAGATGGTAACAAATTGGATGGATACGGGAATCCTCCGCACACCTTGCAGCAGTCTGAGCCTATACAAAAGATGGTGCAGTTAATCAGGGACAGATCTCCACTTCCTTATATACGAAATCCACTGATCGCAATACGTTGCTCTCCTATAGCAGTGCACACCCTGATAGACTGAGGGATTCTTTACCTATCTCTCAGTTTATCAGGGTTATGCGTATCTGTTCTGATCTTACCGACCGTGATTTACAATTACAGATGATGTATAAAAAATTTAGTGATAGAGGTTACCCTGATCATGTACTTAACACACGAAGTTGCAAGAACTAGGTTTCTAGTACCTAAATGTAAGGAGGCACGTCCAAATGACACTCTATTTATCACTAACTACCATCCATATTCACATCAGATTAAACGCACACTGCAACGGAATATGAAAGCAGACAGAACCCTGACTCCTATTGTTAAACACACACCACGTGTCGTTTATTTCGGTAACAGATCCCTTCGAGATCTATTGGTCTGCGCTGATCCCCACCTTAAGTATGACACCTTGCCACACAGGTTCTCTACAAAACAGGGCTGCTACAGATGCCATAACTGTAGCATTTGTAACTCACTTATTATTGGTGATTCCTTTTACTATCCCCATACAGGGAAGAAATATTCCATTCATGGATATCTGAACTGTGTATCCGATTATTGTGTATACATGCTTAAATGCTCGTGTTCTTTGGTTTACATAGGTAAAACCATTATTCCTTTCAAAAAACGCTATCAAAAACACAAAAGTGACAACAAATTAGCGATTGAATACAAACGATTAGGGAAGGATCTTGATCCAAATAAACCGGTGGCAATACATTTTGCTCAATCGAATCCCCAGATACATGAACTTAGGGCAATGGTGATTGAACATGTGTCGAGACCTAACCGTTTTGGTGACAGCAGGGGCGTATTTACAGCGAGGCAAACTAGGCATTTGTCTAGGGCGGCACCTTCCTGGGGGGCAGCCGTAGTCAAACGCCTAAATCTGACCCCTCCGGATTAAATATGATACCCTCCACAAGTGTGTTAAGATATAGTATGAACATCTGTATGGTATCGCAGGGTCCAGACAGTCTGACATCTTTGAAAAATTCTGATGGGTATATAAAAAGATCTTCCAAATATCCCATGAACAGATTGGCATAGGAAGGAGCAGCCAAACTGAGCAGCCAAACTGCCCATGGTGGTGCCCTTTGACTGGAGAAAATTATTTTTCTCAAACTCAAGGACAGTCCTCAAACCCTCCAAAATAAAAGCAGTTGGTGTGGATGGTGACTCTCTGAGAAAGACAGTACTCACCTGCTAATAGTCCCTTATCTGTTCGAATACAGGTATATAGGGAAGATACATCCATTGTTAATAACGTCCAACCTGGATCAAATACATCAATACATTTCAATTTCATAAGAAAATCATTAGTGTCGCACGTATACAAGTGAAGGGCTTTCACCAGGGGTTGAAGGAAATGGTCCAGGAGCATTGCTAAGGGCTGTAACACTGAGCCATTACCAGCTACAATGGCTCTAAAGGTACGTGGAGTGAAATATTCTCATCTTTCAGTAAGGAGACCACTTGCATACCGGGTGGAAATTGTGGGTTTCCCACTATGGGAATAAGGGGCCCAGGTCTAGCAGATAGATTATATTTAGTAATAGACCTATCCCATATTTGTAATACCGACTTCACTAAAAATGGCAAATTTGAAGTATGTGGTCTGTTCTCTTTTGATAACCAGGGGATACTCGTCAGAGGTATGGGGGAAATATCAATTTCTAGTTTTACTACCCCCTTATTCTGACTACAATGTAACCAATCCAATAATCTTGATATTAAGGCTGCTTTATGATAAAGTGCAAAGTCAGGGAATCCCAGTCCTCCTCTTTGCTTGGATCTCATTAAAGTTTTTATACTAATTTGAGGGGTTTTGTTAGCCCATACGAAACTTATTGCTGCTGCTCTTAGTTTTTAAAAAAAGGTATCTGACAATAATATGGGTATTGTATGGAATCTATACAAGATTTTAGGCAGAATGTCCATTTTTAGGACGTTTACTCGTCCCATCCAGGACATTTGTATATTACTCCACGTATTAAATTGAGCAAAGATTTTGTCAGACCAGTCTCTGTATTTAATATCATAGAGAGTGTTGACATCCTTAGGGATATTAATACCGAGGTATACAATAGAATTATGCTGCCATTTAAATGAATAATCTTCCTTTATGCTGAGTTTTACCTTATCCGTTAGGGATATATTAAGAAATTCTGATTTTGATATATTTATGTGAAAATTCCTCAGGTCCCCATATTCCTTCATTTCTTTAATGATGTTAGGGATTGTTATTAATGGTGAAGTTATAAAAAAAAAAGTAAATCATCTGCATATAGTGCCATTTTATGCTGTTGTGTTACTGATTGGATACCTTTTATCGAAGAGTTTTGTCTAATAGTACCCGCTAGTTGTTCCATCACTATGACATATAATAAGGGTGATAGGGGACATCCCTGCCGGGTTCCATTAAAAATTGGAAAAGAGTCGGATAATTCCCCATTCACCCTTACTCTTGAAGTTGGATGTGTATATAGTGCCATTACCTTAGTTACAAATATTTCTCCCAATCCCACTTTCAAAAGTGATTCCCTAAGAAAGGTCCAACTTACTCTGTCAAATGCTTTTTCAAGAGAGATTGGGCGGAAATGTCCACATTCTGTTAGGTCTTTACCTGGTTTAGGTAGTACAGATATATGTGCCTCCATTGTCTGTGTAGGAAAGGGACATTTCTCTGTAACTGAATTGCAGATCTTTGTGAAGAAAGGTATTAACTGCTCTTCAAACTGTTTATAAAATCGGGCTGTAAACCCATCTGGCCCAGGAGCTTTACTAATTTGTAGTGTGGATATTGCTTCTTTAATTTCCTTTTCTGAAAATAACAAATTCAAATCAAATCAAATCCTCAATATCTAATACAGGCAAATTTGCTTCTCTTATATAACTCTTTATTTTATCTTGATATTTATTCGTTGGCATATCTGCATATTTCCCTCGTATTGAGTACAATGATGCATAGTAATTTTGGAATGTTTCTATTATCGAGGACGGAGAGTATTTTACATTCCCCTCCCTATCTTTAATTCGTAATATATTGGTATTAGGGGTTCTTGGGTGTATTTTCCGAGCTAATGCCCTCCCACACTTATTACCTACTTCATAATATTGTTTTTTATTTTTGTCTCTATTAATTAATGTTTGCTGGTCCAGAATATTCCGAATGTCCATTCTCACCTCGTTTAATTGAGTATTTTGTTGTTACATTCATCTTATTCGTTGTCTCCAATTCTTCTAATTTCTTAAACAATCCCTTCAATTTACTTGCCTTCTCTTTCTTTAATCTGGCTCCATGTTTGATAAGTATACCTCTTACTACAAATTTTAGAGTTTCCCATTGAATGGGGTGTGGTGTAGTATCATTTTGATGGTCTTTTAATGAAGTTGTTTATAGTAAGGTTTATCTCTTCTTTACAATCTAGATTTTTTTAATAAATTATCGTTTAATCTCCAAGTTCCCATAACTCTATTTCTATTCTCAACTTTTATTTTTAAATACACTGGTGCATGGTCTGACCATAATATTGAGCCCATTTCTATCTCTGGGTCATAGTCCAATAGTCGCTGATGTATCCAAATAAGTATAGTCTCTTTTTGTGGGATGTAGTACCCGCCATCCGTCCACTAGTCTCATATTATTCATTTTATCTTTAAGACTCTTTAATACCTCTCCCGGAGGGGAGGATTTGCCAGTAGTATCAAGACTTTTATCAAAAATTAAATTCATGTCACTCATCACCAACTTTGTACCTACCCCAAATTGTTCAAACCTGCTCAGTATCCTAGTGCAATAACTATGTTGTCCCTTATTCGGTGCATAAATATTCGCCAGTGAATATGTTTGTTTAAAAAGAGAAAATTTTACAAACACAAATCTCCCCATCTCATCTATGGCAATGTCTAATACCTCAATCTGTGCATTTTTGTGAATTGCTATCAATATTCCATCTCTTTATCCATTTATCAGTTATCATTTTGTCTGTTCTACCTTCATCTGTCCATCATACTGATCAACTGTACAAATATGAGGGAGGAAAAAGAAAGTTTGTGTGTGTAGGGACCCCTTCTCTATTCACAGCCGTTGATTGTTCCAATGATTTGTTTGTTAACAGGTGTATTGAATGCAAACTGACATAAAAGGTTGAGATTTGAAAGCCACAACCACACCAAGCCTACACGGGTGAAATAAAAAGCTTAATTCTTACTTTGTTAGCTTGACATTACTATTTCTGTTACATTTTTTTATTGAAACATAACCCAGCCTAATTGAATAGCATTAGACAGAGATTTATTTGCACTACTGAGTCAACGAATAACATTTTGTTTTTTTGCTACAACCTTCCTGTGCACTTTAAATATTTGAGAAATGTTTAGACTCAAACACAAAATGTCTTAGATCTTTTGTTCTCTTCTAAGGCCGGTACTGGCTCCTGCAGCTATTAAACAATTCAAGCAAATTGCACTCAGAATATGACGTAGGTTTTAGCCTTTGCCTGAAGTTACTTTTCACTAAAGTATCCCAACATTGTAACTTCTGAAATCACAAAAAATCTTCTCTGACTGTGGCCCTTCCCCGATGACCACCTTTTCTGTCCCTCCTAGTGTACATTTAGCAGAGTGTTCAGTAATTAGTATGAATATATGACATCTTGAGAAATAGCAGAATGTTTCTTTTTTGTACGTTATATATAGTACAGTAATAAAAATCAAATGGGAAGGCATGGAAAGTTCAATTTAATGGCAAAGCAGGTTTATTTTTGGAAGAAATAAAGGAATTAATATATATTAGCCATTCAATGTATGTACTAAGATGATCACTTATGCCTGCCAGGGAAATATGAAACACTAGACATTTTTTAAAAACCAAATTAAAAAAACTTTATGTTGTACAGGTCTCAGTTGCTGATGTATATAATTATTAAAGAGTGCCCAGTATACCCATTGACAACATTATATTCAAACTCCACATAAACCTTCTGAGAAAAAGGTGGTTATTTTGAACACTGTGCATTGGGTAACCACACAGTCCCATGATTGACCATCCACTTCCAGATCATTTTGCAGAGTGGTTGTCAGACAATTTACAGATATTTATTTCTTCAGATAAATTTGAGTACATTTTGTAACACATCCTAGAGAAGTACAAGATTCCCAGTATAAAGGAGAACTACATGGGTGAATAGGTATAAGAAATCTTTCCACTTATTGGTTGCCTAACAATGATAACATGCTTGTAGCAGACCAGTAACTAGGTAAGCATTGAAGCTAGAGAAGCTCAGTCAACTAATGTTTTCAAAAAAAGGCAAGAAATTGCAACAACACGCTTTCCCTCACTTTGTAGAGATTTTCTCTCCTTTCCTGTTGTGTCTCCAAGAGAGGAAGTGATGAAAAATATTGACAGTGCAACACAGATGGCAAAAAAAAGATTTTGGCTTTACATACACTTTAATATGAGATGCAGCTTCAAAATATCTTCTCCATGGCATTCTCTATGAGTTTTCTACAATGTTCATTTCTACAATCTTCAGCTGCCCATCCATTAGCATTAACCACCTTTCTTCTAGTGCCCACAGACAGATGCCCACTCCAGTAGTATAATGCAATGTAACGGTTTATTTAACATCTTCACTGGGGAGAGAGGATATGGGGATTCTAAGCTTCCAGGGGTAACTGACAAGAGCTCCAGATTCACCAGACCTGGTTGGCATATCAGTGTGGATCCATTTGGGAGGCAGCAGATGGTGATTGAAATGGCAGATGAGCAGGATAGACACCGATCCTCCAAAAGGAAAGACACCAACCATACGCCTGAAGTCCTCTTAGTTCAAGGGTACTTCAAGAGTCGGCATTGGTCCCGGTTCTCTTTCTCTAACTACAACACAGGCATCCTCCATGTTGGAGGCCTCAGGGAAACCTTTCCCTCACACCAGCCCATGGCCACCCCCAGGCCTTAGGCCTAGCCTGGGGGGCAGGCTGAACAGGACCTAGCCCTAGTCAATGGCTGGTCCTCCCGGCTAGTCTGAGCACATGGCAAATCTCTCCAGTATATGTACCCTATCCCAGCATGCATCACTGGCTGAGAGAAACCCAGTGATTGGCTGCTGTACTGTACATACACTACAGTGCCTCTCATTGGCTGTCCCACAATATGACAGAGTCACACTCTGCCCAGGGGGGTACAGGCAATGCTAGACACCTGGAATTAACCAGATAACTACCACTATAAATCCAGCCAGGCTGACTACAGCCCTGGCTATCACTTAATGTCTAGTAGCCACATCACAGAAGGCTACAATTGTTTTTTTTAAAAAGGCCTGAAATTACAACTACAAGCTTTCCCGCACTTTGTAGAGATTTTCTCTCATTTCCTGTTGTGTCTCCAGGAGAGGAAGTGATGAAAAATCTTAAAAGATAGCACAGATAGCAAAAAAATAACATGATACCCTGAAAAAAAGGTTTTGGCTTTACATACACTTTAATATGAGATGCAGCTTCAAAATATCTTCTCCGTGGCATTCTCCATGTATTTTCTACAATATTGCAGTGCATAGGCATAACAGATAACCTCTGAACACTGTAGGTAATGGTCTGAAACCATCCAAATTCAGAGTTTCTATTTTTCTGGATGCACAGTTTCTTACTGATGCAATACAAAACATACATACTACCTTTACTTGTTCATTTGCATATGACAATCGAAAATTAAAGTAACCTATACGTTTGCCCATTCAGCGCAGAGTAACAAGTTCACCTGAAGTCCCCTTGCCTCTGCAGTAGATATTTATTTCCCCTTATGCTCCCCCTTACCTTGTTTACCAGCTGGGATCCTACAAAACACCCGATACTTAGCGGTATGGGAGAGCATGTGACCCACTCTCCTTCCTCCCACAATACAGTAAGAGGATGGAGAATGGTGGCAGTGGCCAAGTATCAGACCTGAGCATTGTCACTTTAGAGTGGTGGTAAGCTCCTTAACCTTACGTAAGATCTGACACAGGCTGACATAGACCAGTCACCGGCATTTTATTCAGGGCACATGTGAGGTGAGTGTGAGTGCAAGGTGTGAGGGAGCTGGTATGGAGAGCAGGGAAGCTAAGCCTCAGTATTAGGGTATGTGGGCTATAAACATGTTAATTTGCCCTTAATGGGCAAAGTGAAGATTCACTTTAAGGTGGCAGTTGCTGCAAGACAGAAAACAAAGAATTGTGTAAAATACAGAGAAGTATATTTAGATATATATTTTTCCATAACAGCTCTATTCCCATTACTAATTCTATTTATTCCCATTACTAATTAAGGGGTGCTAGGTATGCTTAAAGTGACACTAAACTTAGGAGTTAAATCTTAGAAATGCATCTAAGTACCTTAACTATTAACAAAAATGTATCTCACATGTGTATCACTCAGCTGTAAATCCTCAAATCATCTCTGAATTGGTGCGGACACTGTCCTTCCTTCTGGAGGATGACTACTTTTGTTCCCCATGGTCCCTGTGTATGTTGTAAAGTAGCCACCACTCCAAGCTCACTCCTGTGATAGACTACAACTTCACGTTTAGTTTACTAATTTGTTTAAAGAGATTGTAGTCCATCACAGAGCAAGCCTTCAGAAGGAAGGACAGTGTCAGCACTAATTCAGAGATGATTTGAGGATCCATAGCTGAATGATACCCAAATTACAAACATTTTTGTTAATAGTAAATGTACTTGAATACAATTTTCAGATTTAACGCCTGAGTTTAGTGTGATTTTAGGGTATCTAGATTAGGTTTTATTTTTTACTTCATAATCCCATGGCTTTTAACTGTTAAATTAAATCTGTGAGTATCCTGGTAAGCCACTGACCTGGAACAAGCCTAAAGCCAAGAAAGTCTGAAAAAGTCTAAATGCAAATATTTAATCTTAGTCTATGAACATTATTGTTACATTGTATGTATTCTGTGTCATTTATGTCAAGATCAAAGAGGTGACTTTTAATTTGCATATGATGTCAGTTAATGCAACCTTAGAAGTGAAACATTTTTGTTTTTTATAAAACATGTTCCTATTTAACCCCTTATTACCCCTTGGTTTACCTTAATAAACTAATTAACTCATCTACCTCTCCTCCCCTAGCTATTATTTTTCTGCTGATTGTTCTATTTCATTTTTTTACATTCATATTTTCTTTTTTATTTTGTTTTATATGCTTCTTTCTTTAATTTTTTTTTTTTTAGGGCATCAGGGAAATCCAGGCCAGTGCTGGACTTAAAACATCTAAAAGCTTTATCAGAGTGCCTCCTTTCAGGATGGAGTCTCTGGAGACCATCAAATCCTTGGTAAAAAGGGGCCAATGGTTGGTGTCTATAGATTTGACCGATGCCTATCTGCCCATTTGCCAGAACCATCAGCAATTCTATGCGCAGTGGACGGTCATCATTTCCAATTTTGGTGTCTGCCATTCGGCCTCTGTACAGCTCCGCTGACTTTTTCAAAAATGATTTCTTCTCGGGTGGCGGTCCTCCAAACTCAGGGAATACAATTATTCCATTATTTAGATGATCTCATACTTATGGCAGACTCATGACTGTTCAGCATTGGAATCAAGTTCTTCACTCTCTAGATAAATGGGGCTAGTCAACAGAGAGAAAAGTTCTGCTCAAAGATTGGAGTATCTAGGGGTCATCTTTGACACAGTCGAGATGAAAGTGTTTCTACCGATCAAGGTGCGAGAGAGTGTATTGGCCGTTATGAGAGCCCCTAATTTATCGGCAAGAGATTGTATGAGACTTCTAGGACTTTTAACGTCCACGATTCAGGTTGTGCCATGGGCCAGGGGACACATAAGAGTGTTTCAAATCAATTTTCCTGGGACCGCTCGTCCCTTACACAGAGGATTATTTTTCCCTTAGTGGTGCGGAGATCGCTGAAATGGTGGTCAATGGCACACAATCTAGCGCCCAAAAAATCCCTGGAGAAATTATGTTGGATTACCGTGACAACAGATGCCAGTAGCAGAGGCTGGGGAGCTCTGTGTTTGAGTCAGCAAGTTCAATCCTGTTGGAATTCCTCTCAGACAACAAGACGGCAAAACAAGGGGATATGCAGAGTATGCCCCTTCTGAGTATTGCCAGACAGGTAGGGCTGGACTGGGACAAAAAATAGGCCAAGGCATTTTAGACTAAGCGCCGCATCAACAGTCTGTCCTCAAAATCCCATAGGTGGGTTGTTCAGATAAGGTCTAGCCTAGTAAACCTATTGAACGGCAATGAGTTTCCAAGAGTGGTAGAGAAAAAGGAGTCAGTTGTGTCAGCCTCGCTGTTGTACTCATGATCAGCCGTACAAGACGCAGTACACCAGCCTCCTAGCACACTCGGCCATGCCCCATTCCAGCCCCAGGGACATGTACTCCCCGCAAAATCAGCAGACCGGGCTGGAGCATCAGCAGCCCGAGCACCTACAACACTTTCTCCTCACACCCTGCCCACCATCATCTCATAGTCTGGCCCCTGTGTTTCCCCTCAGTCTGGCCCCTGTGTCTCCCCCCGTCTTGCCCCTGTGTCTCCCCCCAGTCTTGCCCCTGGGTCTCCCCTTAGTCTGACCCCTGTGTCTCCCCTAAGTCTGGCCTCTGTGTCCCCTCATCTGGCTCCTGTGTCCTCTCAGTCTGGTCTATGTGTCCCCTCAGTCTGGCCCCTGTGTCCAGGGTTGCCATTAGAAATCATGGAGTCCCATAGCCCCATACAGCCTACATGGCTAGTCCCCCCAGCTGCCAATGGCATGCTGGTACTTGTGGTCCCCCCACAGTCTCACACTATTATACATTTATATAGCTCTGACATGTATCAAAGGGCTGTACAGAGAACACTGAGCCAGCCACATCAGTCTCTGTACAGAGGAGCTTACACTCTAATGCAAAATGGCACCTACTGTAGGGGGACCACAAATCCCAGCAATACATTATACAGCAATGCAGAACAGTATATGAACTGGATTCAGCACTTTGCAATGCACTGGGCTCAGAAATTAGTAACGCACGGACTCTGGACTTAGTAACGCACTGGACTCTGGACTTAGTAATGTTTTGGACTCTGGACTTAGTAACACACTGGACTCTGAAGTTAGTAACGCATCGGACTCTGGACTTAGTGACGCACCGGACTCTGGACTTAGTGACGCACCGGACTCTGGACCTAGTAACGCACTGGACTCTGGACCTAGTAATGCACTGGACTCTGGACCTAGTAACGCACTGGACTCTGGACTTAGTAACGCACTGGACTCAGAAATTAGTAACGCACTGGACTCTGGACTTAGAAACGCACCGGATTCTGGACCTAGTAACGCACTGGACTCTGGACCTAGTAATGCACTGGACTCTGGACCTAGTAACGCACTGGACTCTGGACCTAGTAACGCACTGGACTCTGGGCCTAGTAACGCACTGGACTCAGGACTTAGAGGACCCAGAGAGCCCACCTGAGACCCCACACATACCACCTGAGAGTGACCCTGCAGAGCCCATCATAGATCCTGCACAGCCCATCTGAGACTCTATGGTGGGCTCTCCAGAGTCTCAGGTGGGCTTATTCGCCGAGGTCCCTTTCGCTGCACATGCTCCTTTCCTGTCGCTGCTGGGGCCTGGCCTCTCGCACCACCGGACTGGTGCTGCTTGGGCCCGGCGTCTCCCGGTGCTGGGCCAGCACTGCTGGGCCCGACCTCTACTGCCACTGGACCGGTGCTGCTGGGGCCTGGCCTCTTCTACCGACTGACCGGCGCTGCTGGGGCCCGGCCTCCTCCACCTCCTCCCCTGTCACCTCTGCAATGCCAACTCTGAGAGGGGCCTGGGCCCCCAGGCGGCCCGCGCCTCTGTCATGGTGCAGTCACAAAAATCTAATTTATTCTGGCTTCCTGTAAAACATTCTGAAATGTCAATGTATTTCTTTTAGTGAATGCTGTCTCAAAGCTAACACAATTTACAAATAAACTTGTTAGCTAGAGAGTGTTAATTAAACTAAATTAAAGTTTGTTGTTCTCCCCCAGCAGGGGACCTCAGCAGTCAATTTCCTTCCTGGGACCTAGCAGACAAAGGGACTCCAGGTGGGTTTTGTCACCAGACTGGAAAAAGTGTCACCACACCTTGTGTGTATTTCAATGTTCAAATGCTTAAAAAAGGTCATATCTCATAACTCCTGTCCCATACATCATGTGATTGTAGAACCTTCAGGGAAAGTGATTTTTCAACCCTCTTACCACCTAAATAAGTCACGTGACCGCTTGGAGTAGTGTTCTGTATATGACAATGGGTATCAGCTGTACCCTCCCTAATGGTGGCCCTGTGTCTCCCCCCAGTCTGGCCCCTGTGTCTCCCCCAGTCTGGCCAGTGATTTCTCCACTCAGTCTGGCCCCTTTGTCCCCTCTCAGTCTGGCTCCGCACAGTCCTCCCAGCTCTGACTGATCTCAGGTGGTGATGAAGGCGGGGCGGTTCTGCTCTGCCTGTTCTGCCCAGCCGAGTGACCGCTATGTGCTCTCTGATAAATAGAGCTCTCAGGGCCGGCCATCGGGCATAGCAACACCAAGATAATTCTGTTCGGCCCGGGCCACTGGGCAAGTGCCTAATGGCCAGTCCGGTCCTGCAGACAAGTGTTCAGTTGGGCAGCATTACATCTAGAAGATGTGATGGCTTGCAGTCTGCCGGGATCGAGAAAACAAGGAGGCAGACCGTCTAAGTCGAACTTTTGGAGACTACAACCAGTGGGCAGTAAATTGCCACTATTTAGTTCCACTTTTTAGAATTTGGGGATTCCCCACATAGGTCTAATGGTGACAGCAGAGAATGCCAGAGTTCCAAAATTCTCCCGATTTTTCGATCCAGTGGCATTAGCCCAAGATGCAATGGTTCAGCTGTGGAACTTTTGACTAACGTATGTCTTCCCACCATTTTGCCTCATCCTCAGGGTGTTGTTAGAAATTCAACAGGAGAGGGTTCAAACAATAGCAATACTGCCCTTCTGGCCGAAGAGGCCTTGGTTCCCTCTCCTATGGCACATGAAGATTGCAGATCAAATTCCTCTTCCTCTGCAAAGTGATCTTCAGCAGAGAGAACCGTGCCATCCAAATCCCAGACGCCGGAGTTTTATGGCTTGGCTAGTGAGAGGATGCTTCAGATGTTGGAAGCAGTTATTCAAAACTTGCTAAAGGCTCGTAAACCCTCGACGAACTCTGTTTAGTGTCTCAATTTCGCCAGGCAAGATGCTTTTCAACCTTTGCATTCCTCTGTAAATAAAGTGTTGGAGTTTCATCAACAAGGTTTGGATCTAGGGCTGAGTTTTAATACCTTGTGGGTAAACTTATCTACTTTAGCATTATTAAACAAAACTAGGTGGGCTGCGGATCCTTTAATTGTCCAGTTTATAAAGGATGTAGGTAAAATTAGGCAACCGAGCAAAAGTTTCTTTCTGAAGTGGGATTCGTCATTAGTGTGAAAGGCCTTACTTCATGCTCCTTTTGATCCGATACAATCTTGCTCCATGTGGCACCTCACCTTGAGAACGGTTTTCCTTCTTGCCATCACTTCAGCTAGGAGGGTTTCTGAGTTACATGCTCTCTCAGTGAAAGATCCTTTTTTGATACTTCTTCCTAATGGAGTGGTGTTATGACCGGTGCACACGTTCCTACCGAAAGTATCATCTGCCTTTCATTGCAATTGGGAGATTAACCTGTCTTCTTTTGAGTTGCTTGATCTTTCCCAGGAAAAACAAAAGTGGAAAAAGCTAGGTTTAGTCCACAGCATTACTGTATATCTGCAGAGGACAGCGCAATTCCGCACAGATGAGAATATCTTAATTTTTCCAGTGAGAAAAAGAAAAGGGCAGGTAGCTCCTCCAAGAATGTTGCCTTAATGCAGGGATCCTCAAATTACGGCCCGCGGGCCGGATACGGCCCGCTAAAGTCATTTACCCGGCCCGTCCATCATGCAGAGCAGAAACGTGGAGGATCGGGTAAGTGACCTGGCCGCAATATACAGCATCTGCACCAGTGACCACATCCCTCGCTCCGCGGGACTATGACTTACGGGCATCCCCTCCCTCTCCCCCCCCCGCTGTCCCCCCTCCCCCCCGCTGTCC
>NW_017307770.1:306018-313726 GCF_000935625.1 Nanorana parkeri
CTGTGATTCTGTACTGGCCTCATGTTGCTGTGATTCTGTACTGGCCTCATGTTGCTGTGATTCTGCACTGGCCTCATGTTGCTGTGATTCTGTACTGGCCTCATGTTGCTGTGATTCTGTACTGGCCTCATGTTGCTATGATTCTATACTGGCCTCATGTTGCTATGATTCTATACTGGCCTCATGTTGCTGTGATTCTGTACTGTCCTCATGTTGCTATGATTCTGTACTGGCCTCATGTTGCTGTCAAAAGCAGGCCCATCTTCCCATTGAAATACTATTAAGTTTATGTTAATTACAGTTGTTCTTCATTTTCAATACTGTATTGTTTATTGCACTATAAATAAGATATGTGCAGTGGGCATTGAAATTCGTTAATTTCTTTTTCAAACTATAGTCCGGCCCCCCAACAGTCTGAGTGACAGTGAACCGGCCCCCTGTTTAAAAAGTTTGAGGACCCCTGCCTTAATGGATTGTCAAGACTATTTCATTAGCCTATAGTATTTAGTATGTTTCTCCTCCTTTCGAAGTCAGGGCTCATTCCACAAGAGGGATTGCAGCATTGTGGGCATACTTTGCCAAGGTTCCTGTGAACACAACCTGTAAGGCCGCAAGCTGCAGCACACCAAACACCTTCCTCAAACATTTTAAATTTGATGTTAGATTTACTACAGAGAGCATGTTGGGTGTATCCATTCTTTCTGCTGCTCTCGCCGAATAAATGTGTATTGTTTTTTCTAGCACTTGGTCGTATTTTTAGGAGGGCCAGGAATACGGAAAATTGTTTTTCATACTTACCGTAATTTTCCTTTCCTCATGTCCTCATGTCAGCCAGGCGGTCCCACCCTCGGCCGTCGCGAGGTCTAGTTATGGAACGCTGGAGACTGGGATGAGGGGTGTTTTATACTCTTGAAAGGGTTGTCCTATAGGGGGTTAAGAGGGTGGAGTTCTCCCATTGTAGGCTGGCATGAGGAGGAGCCAGGAAAGGAAAATTACGGTAAGTATAAAAAAATATTTTCCGTAATTTGTTTTGTTATTACACATTCAGCAAGGTTTTCTGATTTTGATTTTATTCAGGTATTTGTTATCTAACCATTATTTTATTTAGGAGAGCTATTTTTAAGCAGGCATAGCTTTCATATATCCCCGGTGGATAATACACAGCAGCTGTAGGCTAGATAGCACACCTAAGCACAGGGTTATGCTATTCATTTATTCCAATGCACAAAGCAATGCTTTCTACAGCAGAACAAAATATTGGGGACATAATTAACAATCATGCTATCCACTTTTTTCAACTTGATACATTTTTTTCTGTGTTTTTCTGGACAATTCACTCACCTTTAAAATTAGTATAAGGTTTTTTATTTTAGCCATGTGGTCGTAATGACAAAACTTCATAAGAATTTACCAAATATAGCTTTAAAAAAAAAAAATAAGGATGGTGTGTTAGCTTTGCTTCTCTTATCAGCACATCAACTGATTGGCACCTTGTACTGCTCCTTCCTTGCCCTGCTGTGCAAGAAATGCAAGGGGCTGATACCAAGTCAAAGTCAGGTACTCTGCTTTTTTATAACAAAAATACTTTAATTATGTATTCATTGTTATAGAGCTGCATTTATTTTTGTCTTTGGTTTCTGCATAAAGCTCAGCAGTATGTGATCATATCAAAGACTAACAACATAAACATTAAGGCCCCGTTCACACCAGGTGTGTCATGAACGTGTTTCAGACACGCACATAAGTGCCTGCTTCGATACATGCACAGACACGGAACGTGCTTGAGTTGGCATAACTAGGTAATGGAAACCTAAACGCGGCCAAGCAAACTCAGTTTTCCCTGTGCTTTCGAGTGCATGAGAATACGTACGAACATGCAAAAAACAAGCAGAACACATGCCCATATGTGAATGGGGCCTAAGATCATATAACAAAGTTCAATTTGGATCATGTGGAGCAATATTAACTAGTAGATACTGTTGGTTTTTTCCCTGCATGGTGTTGTTTTTTTGTGTTGTAACACAGCATGACCATTTCTGCTGTTTTACTTGCTTTTATCTCTCTATACAAGGGGTAGTAACTTAAAATTACTTTGAAATTAGTTCTGAATCACACTCTTGACTGAATGGTCTGTGTTTGCACCGCAGTCTCCCCATCAGAGAGCCCCCTTAGATGAGGTGTCCCCTTCAGAGTGCTCCCTTACATTAAGTGTCCCCATCAGAGTGCCCCTTTGCATTGGTTGCTGCCATTGGAGTGCCCCTTTAGATTGGTTGCTGCAATCGGAGTGCCCTCTTACATTAGATGCCCCCATCAGAGTGCCATCTTACATTAGTTGCCACCATCAAAATGCCCTTTTATATTGGATGCACCATCAAAGTGCTCCCTTACATTAAATACTGATGGGGACACCCAATATAAGGAGGCACCCTGATGAGGACAAGCAGTGTAAAGGGGCACGGTGATAGGGACACGCAATATAATAATAATAATTAATTATCCCTATTAGAGTGCCCCCTTACATTGCTGGTCACCATCAGCATGCCCCTTTATTTTCTTACATTGGTTGCTGCCATCGGAGTGCCTCTTTACATTAAACACAAAAATTTAAAAAATGTGAAAAACCAAACGAAATTTCACACAACATTCATCAAGTCTCTGATGGCATTGTAGAATGTTCTGATGTGATTTTTCCTATGAACATTGATACAAAAATGTACCAGTGTATGGCAAGCTTAAGCTCCAGGCCACTAAAGTTTAAAGCTATAGCATTTCTAGTTCTATGCTGATGTACTAACCGCTGCAAATTGATTTTTTTTTTGTGTCTGCATTACTCGAGTTCCCACACTGGGCAGGACTACTGAATGTGGAAAAGAAGGACCCCGTTACCAGCAGATCAACATGATACTGAACATTCACAGAAGAGCAAAGCAAGTTCACTAAAATGCTAGGCTTCTCCCTGCTTACCTTTACTTGACTCACCAGCTTTTCCATTCACCCATCAGAGCTAACAGAAATACCCAGTACTTATGGTTATGGGGGTGACTCTCTTGCCTTTCCCCCACAATGCAGTGCTGGGAGCCTTTACAGTCAGTCGAGATCAGAGAGGAAATCCATAGTGTGGGGAAAGCTCTGACCAGATTGACTTGGATCTTACACAGGGTTTCTTTTTATTTCTGTAGGCCAGCACGGCAGCAGAAAAGCGAAGGGAAAGTGAATATTAGACATGTACACCAGCAAAAAATTAGTTTTGTTTTGTTTCAGATGTTTCCTTTTTTTTTTCGGGATTCGGGTCTGAAAGTCAATTCATTTCAGCATTCTGATTTGGACAAATCCGAAATTTTTGTTAATTTTGGATTAGTTAAAAACGATAGTTATGTTGCAGAAAAGTGACATGAAGGGGATTATTCACTATGGAGCCGAAGGATACAGCCGTAGCTCCGGTTGATCCTTCGGCTCTCTTCGGCCGCCTCTGCCAAAGTGACAGCCGAAGCCTGGAGAAAGGTCGGCCAAAGCTGACCGATCTCCACGCAAATGACAGCTGGGCGGAGCCAGCCGTGATATCAAGTCTCACTCTGCCCAGTTGTAATGACAGATCAGCATCCCCTAATGAACTGGGGATGCTGATCTGTCATCAAACAATAACAACTGTTGTTATTCAATTGTTATTCATTGGCCGAGACATGCTAGAAGACTCTGGCAGGTGCCAGCCAATAGGAAACCGCTAGCTAGCTGTCACTGCTAACTCTGCCCAATTGTTTTTCTTTTGCCGCCATCTTTGCCAGCATTTTTTTAAAACTATTTTAATTTTTTTTAAATGTTCCCATTTCTTAAATTTTTTCAACTTTTTTTTTTTGCATTCCACTCTTTTTCTATTCTGCTAGGTACCTCGAAGGTGCCAAGCAGAATAGCTCACCTGAATGCTGCTTGGCGGGATTCGGCTATTCACTTAGTGCCGTTCGGCCGCTATGAGAATAGGGGCGGATGGCAGCGAGTGAGCTGCCAGAGCTTCGGCTCAATCGATACAGATGTTGGACTGGCTGAGTCAAAGTCCTTCTGCACTTCGGCTGACCGAAGGCAGCCGATGTACGACTGAAATCAGCCGTACAAGCCAGAAATGAATAGCGTTCGGCTCACTTCACTTCGGCTGTGTTATTCTCTTGGCCGCCTTTGGCACCTTTGTGAATAACCCCCTAAATGTTTACTTTTTTTCTTTTTAACTTTTGACAGTCCACAGACACAATAAAAGAGAACAGCGTGCACATACCTCCGGCAATTCATACCAGACCCTTTAGGGGGAACACCAATGCCAGAAAAAAAAATGCGTGGGACCCCCTTAAAATCCCTTACCAGACCCTTATCCTGAGCACCAGCCTAGCAGAGCAGGAAGGGGGGGGGGCATGTGGGGGGCCACATTCCTAAATGTTTACTTTTTTTCTTTTTAACTTTTGACAGTCCACAGACACAATAAAAGAGAACAGCGTGCACATACCTCCGGCAATTCATACCAGACCCTTTAGGGGGAACACCAATGCCAGAAAAAAAAATGCGTGGGACCCCCTTAAAATCCCTTACCAGACCCTTATCCTGAGCACCAGCCTAGCAGAGCAGGAAGGGGGGGGGCATGTGGGGGGCCACATTCCCTCGACATTGGGAGGGTGCTTTGGCAAGGAGGTACCCCTGGAAAAGCACCTTGTCCCAATGTCGATGAGGACAAGGGCCTCTTGCCCACAACCCTGGCCTGGTGGTTGTGGGGGTCTGGGGGCAGGGGGGCTTATAGGAAATGGGGTGCCCCCTTTCATTAAGGGGGCACCCAGATCCCGACCCCCTTTTGTGAATGAGTAAGGGGTTGTTGTTACCCCTACTCATTCACCAAATAAACATCCAGATTGAAATAGCCAAGAGCAGGATAGCTATTGCACCGCCCACTACCTGATATCAATCACAGAGGAGCAGACCTGAAAGAGAACTTTCTCTCTCAGGTCCGCTCCTCTGTGGGAGCAATAGCCATTCTGCTATTGGCTATGTCAGATTGAAATAGCCAATAGCAGGCTGGCTATTGCTCTGCCAATCAGCAGAGGAGCGGACCGAGAGAGAAAGTTCTCTCTGGTGCTCGGATCAAGTGTCTAGTAAGGAATATTAGAGGGGACCCTATGCTTATTTGTTTTGTTTTTGGGGGTTTGGGTCACCCCTAAAATTCCTACTAGAACTAAAGGGAGGGTCTAGTATACATTACCAGAGGGAACTGCACACTGTTTTTTTTTTTTATTGTTTCTGTGGACTATCAAAAGTTTAAAACTTTTCTGTAACAGTTCGCTGCTACTTTGTTGACATTCAGGAGAGACAGGGAACTATCACAGAATAACACACAGCTTTCCGCTCCTTTGTTCCATTCCGAGTGACATTCTGGAAACATTTCGGATGCATCCTAATTTCGTAATCAAAAACATTCGGAAATTGGGATGCAGAAATTAGTATTAGTATTAGGAACTAAATGAATCACACATGTCTAGTGAATATATGCACTAAAAGAATAAGTGCACTTTAAAACAAAGTGCACTTATTCTTTTGGCCCCTTTAGGCTGACCAAATCGAACCCACCCTTCCTATAGAGAGAAGCATACTTATCGACTTTAGACAGGCCTGGTCTCTGTTGATTGCTTACATTCTACGGCTGACTTTTTCTGCTCCTGGCCACGTCTGTGCAGTACATTGATTTATATGGGACTTGTCTACCTTCAAGCCCCAAGCGAACTGGCAGGGAACAACTGAATAACGGGAAAATATCATAGTTCTCAACTGTACCACATTTGGAGGGATTGTCCATCTCTTGGAACCAAATCCCTCTGTGCCTCTTCCCTCCTCTGTGCATCATTTTGGCCTGATATATAGATCTCTACAAAAAAAAAATATTATTTAACTATCAAAAGTATTTCATGATAGTAAACCTTTATCTAACCTTTAACCGCTTGAAGACCAGGTGTTTAGACCCCCTTCCTGGCCTGGCCATTTTTCAGTATTCAGTGCTGTGGTACTTTGATTGACATTTATTCCGTCATGCAACGCTGTACTGAAATTAATTTTATACCATTTTTGGGGACAGATAGAGCTTTATTTTGGTGGTATTTAATCACCACTGGGGTTTTTATTTTTTACTATATTTCGGGAAAATTACTGAAAATTAAAAAAAATATATATATATAATACCCAAAATTGACCATAGGAGACGCTTTAAAAGCTTTTACCACTCATCAGTTTAGTGTTATCAGTGATTGATGGCCCTAAAATTATTGCTCTCAACGACAGGTCCTCTTTATGAATACATTGGGGGTCTCCAAGACCCCTAATGTCACCTAGGACCCCCCAAAGAACTCAGATAGCAAGGATAACTTGCCACAAACTTGTGGCAGGGTTAAATTGTAATTCTTGTTAACTTACTGCACACATTCCTGGCAAGTTGTAGACTTGCAGAACACTTGCAGCACAAGTTCTAGTTGACACTTTTGAATTTGTCGCAAATTTGCTTGGCAAGTCTACAGCAAGTCTACACGCTGATCTGGAGACTTGCAATGCAGACTTGCTGTAATTGTGCAACAAAATTGTGAAGCTTGGCAAGTCTGCAATAGTTTAGCAAGTCATTTTCAAACTTGCAGCTCAATTGCTTGGTATATGGGAAGCTGATGAAGCAGAGATCTACTGTACTTCATCAGCTTCTCTCCAGCGTCTGAAGCTGGAGAGTGACACAAGAATGTGGAAGTGATGTAATATACAACACTTCCGCATTCTTACAGCGGAGAGGGGACCGGAGGGAGATCGTGTACCGACCTCCCTGTGATCCCCTGTCAGACAGGCACTATGCTGGTCCCGGGCTCGCATCGGGCACATCGGAGCCCGGGATCAGCGTGACAACAGGAGGGGGGGGGGCACGGGCCGACAGCTCATACAAGTGATTCGCCGGCTCTATAACCGGCGGATCGCTTGTGTGTTAACAGGCGTCGCTGGCTGTTTTTAAATTGTCGGTATTTCCCACGCGCAAGTGGAGGTGGCTGAGTGGATGTCTAAAGACGCCTGCTCAGATCTAGAGAGCTCCCGGCCGTCCGTTTTTTTACAATGGCCGGCTGGAGGTAGTTAAATGATTCCATATGTTATTGAACTTGGTGTTCAATGAATTAATTTAATATCTAAAGATGACTTCTTGATATCCATTTATTGCTGCAACTGGCGCCTCTGCCACCCAGGGGGCTTCCTGTGTTTTTCCTGTTATGCAACTTTCTCTTTAAAAATGGAATTGAAAAATTATGTCGTAATTAGGGAAGGCATGTTAGAATTGAACATGAGCCAATGAGGGCTCAGTACACATTTAGAGCCATGATTGGGCAAAGTCATGATGACTCTGCCCAATCATGTCTCACAGCTAAGTCCCTGCAGCACACTATATAAGGCTGCTGACACCGCGGCCCTATATAGTGTGTTGTAGGAGATAAAGAGAGAGAAAGTTAGTGACAGCAGATTTATTGAGATTGATAGAGAGTTATAGCAGAGTTAGAGAGAGATATATATCAGAGTTCTGTATATACTGTATATATATCAGGGTTCTGTATATATATATCAGAGTTCTGTATATATATATTTTTTTATATATATATATTTATTTATTTATGTATATATATAAATATATTATAAATACATATAATATATTATATTAAATATA
>NW_017307770.1:313924-322387 GCF_000935625.1 Nanorana parkeri
ATATTATTATTATTATATATATAGATTTATTCTGTATATATCAGACTTTTGTTCCTGTTCCTTTAAAAACGTGTTTTCTGTTGTTTTTTTTTTTTTAAATATCATTGATTCCTGTCATTCAGGGCACTACCCGGATCCCCATACACTTTTTATGGCCAATAAATTGCATATAAGGCTTCAAAATGGCGACATTTAATTTGCTGAGTTCTACCACCATAGACTTACATTGAGTTCTAAGTTGGAATTAGAACTTTTTCCATGTTCGAAAGTTCGAATTAGAACCGAACACGGGGGTATGCGGCTCATCCCTAGTCGTAATCACAATGACCTGAAGATAAAGAGCAGATGGAGATAAAGTTCCATATTTTCTAGTAAGTGACACGTTGCGTAACTAAAAATAATACACAAGGCTGCACCTTTTGTATTCTGACCGGCCATAAAAAAAACATATTGGTCGAATGACATTCTTTAGCACACAATGTATTCTCCAGCTCGAAAACAAAACACAGTTTTTAGCTCAGTGTCAACCTAAAGTACAACCCCAATTCCAAAAAAATTGGCACGCTTTGTAAAATCTACATAAAAACAGAATGCAGAATGCAATGATTTGCAAATCTCATAAACCCATATTTTATTCACAATAGAACATAGAAAACATATGAAATGTTACATTTAAAAAAATGCACCATTTAAAAAAAAAATAATGTAATTCTAAAATTGATTGCAGCAACATGTCTAAAAAAAGTTTGGACAGGGCAACAAAAACCTGACAAAGTAAAGGAGCCCATACACTGTACGATTATTGTACGATATTGTATGAAAGTGTATGGAAGGCGTGCGTACTGTACGGTCGCGCGTCTTCTGTTGAACAAGCAGGCTGGAAAACCTGCCGAGAATCGTACGATTCTCTGCGGGTTAGTGGTGTGCTTGTTCGACAATTGCAAAATGGGCCGGTGTGCGCATGCGCACACTGCCCGTTCAGCATTGCAGCCATGATGGCCAGATCGTACATTTTTTAAATTGTGGCGGTGGCCAACATGGCCGTCGCACATTCTCAAACAAATTATAAGGTGCCTGAATACACTTTTCGTATATTCGGACATATAGTAATTAATTCATTTTACATGTAGTTTTGTGTTCTGTTTTCTATTTTTACTTTTATAGATGCACTTACTTGAAAAAAGGGTGTCGGCATGACATTCTGACACTTTATTATTATAGACTCTATTTTAGTTTGACATTTATTGTTTGCCTTCTGTTGTTTTATATATACGGTAGGAGTCTTTAAATGGTGCGGATATTGGGAAAAGTGGGTGTGATTACTGGGGGTGTGGCCACTGGAGGGTGTGGCCACTGAGGGGTGTGGTCACTGAGGGTGCGCTGTAAAGCTTTCTCGCACAGGGCACCTAAAGTCCTAAGGCCGGCCCTGCACACCATGAATTTAAGCATAGTCACACAAAAAATGTGTTTTATCTGCACATGATTGGTTAATTTAAGTGAATATGTACACAATTTTTCTATGACCATTCTTAATTCCTTTAGCAAAATCTTCCTAATTCCTCTCAGGCTTATTATCACCCAAAGAAAGCCTTGTTTGCCACCCCCAAAAAAAACCCCATGTACAGTATCACTATATTATCTTACGTAATGACAAAGTTATCATCAAGTAAACAGACCCTTGACAGAAATTGTCTTTGCCATTGTCTGGCCCCTTCCAAATTGTGCTTACATTTTCTTTTTAATAAAAAAAAATGCTAAACGAGAAAAGAAAATGAGTTTATATATAAACAGAACAGTAAACTTAGACACAGTGAATGTAAAATATTGGACCATCCTAGTAAAGAGGTAATTATTAGACAAGGAATGTTGTTACACTAATCTAGCTGTGATTTTATGTGTTTCAGATTTTTAAGGTTTTTTTCAAGGGCATGTCATTTACCAGAAAGAAAATCACATGCAACATGTTTCTGTAATCTGACATCTCAAACAAAAATATAAAGTGATTTTAATGTACAGCACAATACAGTGTTTTTAGTGTGCCATGAGGATGGATATTTTAAATAAAAAAGTGTACCCAATTTTGTTAGTGATTTAAATGTATTATATTGTATTTTATTTTCCCAAGACGTTTTTTTCTTTGTCAAATATCAGCTTTATGTGACTACGCTTGGCTTTCTGAGCAGCTATCCGAATCAGCTAATCTTCTGTATTGTCCTGCAGGCCATACCTACCCCCCACTGGACTGAAGATTACAAGGCTTGGCTAGAATGTGTCTTTTTGGGCACTATGCTCCGTCAGGGCTTAGCAGACCTTAGGGTACTATGTTAGTTAGAAAAATCTTAATATGTACTGAGCTTCACTAGCACTTAAATGGAATCTGCTGATCCTTGCAAGCTCTGCATATATCCATAGGCTATATGCATGTAAAAGTAGAAAAACAAAACAGAGCACACCAAATCATGCAGATAAAAACATATTTTAATGAATAAAACAATAATAAAATTACTCTTACAATAAAATAACTGAATCAAGGCATATACCCAGTTAAACCCCCAATGGAAAGTCAGATCACACTAACAGGATGCTGACAAACACTCTCACTAGTTAACCCAGAGCCATAGGTAGCTCCTTTTGCGCCCGAGGCAAAAACAGAAAATTGTGCCCCCCAACAGACGTGTTATGTCACCCTATGCCACGCACGCAGGGCGTCATGTGACGTCATGCGCCCTGCCTCCAGGATGGCGGCACCAAATCGCATAAAAATGTGTTTCGTTTGACTAAACTAATGAAAACATTTTTAGTTTCTGTTCATTTAGTCTTTGCACATGTCTAATAGTGTGTGTGTGTGTGTGTGTGTGTGTGTGTGTGTGTGTGTGTGTGTGGTGGAGGGGGCGGTTTCTGGGGGCTTCAAGGAAATGTCAGTGGTCTAAACAGACCTCTGACATTTCCCTTTTGAAATAGAAAAAGAGATTGAGGACACAGAGTCCTCTGCCCATGCAGAGGGGAATGCGAGCAGCAGCTGTGTTGGACGTCTGGCGCCCCTGTTGCCAATGGCACCCTGTGCTTGCCATGGTAACAGGGGCAAGGGGGCGCAGCCAGGCTGGCCCTGGCTACGCCCCCTCTCGGCTGCACCTGAGGTGAGTGCCTCACTCACCCATGGTAGCTACTGCCCTGAGTTAACCAGCAACAAGAGAGATGCAACAAGGGATGGTAATATCTGGAGTGGACCACACAAAAAACATGGGTTGTAAATATACAAGCGTGTCCCCAAAGTTTGCAAAAGAAGACTTTATCAGAGAGGAAGATGAGGTACTGAACAAACCTTTAAAAAGGCTCTGAAGAGGCCAAATAATGGCGCCTTACTGAACTGTCTAGTGTGGGGGAGCAGAAGTAATTGTGCTGTCATTCTTTGACAGGTGCTTTGTTCTAAGGCATGCCTTGATTTGGCTCCCCAAAGTGTGGATCCTCCATTGTTTAAGGATCCCACTCATAAACGTTTAGAAATCCTTTTCAAATCTTAGTTTTGCTAGTGGGCCATTATGCAACCTGCCATACCGGTGATTGTGACGTACGCCCGGCCAGAACCCGCTGTACCTCAATCCCACGTGACCATACACCAGTCTGAACCAAGCATGGCGTCACAAGGACATGGCGATACCACTCTCAGCCTCACCCTGCACAGAGATTTTCCAGCTCGCAGGATACAATCTCAGGCCAGCAGACTGAGAGTGATCGTCACCAGAATTGGTTAACTCCGCAGTTAACCCTTTACCCACAAACGTTCACTGCCACCATGTGTTTTTTGAACTGGCAACACAAAACCATGCCCAGCAAATGCTGCGCCAATTTAAAACAATTAAACAATGCCTGTGATACCGCTGTCCTCTCAGACAGGAATATGACAGGAGTCACTATACAGTAGCACTCTTCACAGAGGCAAGGATACTTTTAAGTTCGTATTTAGAGCGTAGAGATAAGCTTAATGATTTTTAAGATCGTCCTTTAATAAAAGAAACGGTGCAGAAAATATAAAGAAAAAGATTTAATAAAAAGAGACAAAATATATATACAACAGCAAAATAAAAGGGAATAAAAGAAGAATACTTAACAGTCCTGGAATTAGGAGTTCTGACAGAGTCCAATAAGCAAAGGGGAAGTCTGAAGGGCTCTTCCTCAAGCAGGCTTCCAACAGATAATGTCCAAAGATTAAAGGGGAACTCTTCTGTGATGTTAAGTCTTCTAGTTCCTCGATGATGTCTTAAAAAACCAAGAGCCAACTCTAGTCACCTTGACAGAATATTTTATAAGCCCATTTTGGAGGATGTCCCGTAGCCAGGCCCTAGGCAGGGCTTGGGAGGGAAAACAGGTTAGGAGGATAATCCTTTATTTTTCACTATCCCCACCCAATTCCAAATTATAAAATGTAGCTTGATTTTATACTTAGGTTTTATGACTTTCGTGTGAATGCGGGGGTCACCACCTCTTCCAGACTTGCTTGTTTATATTAATTGTCCACTGGTAATGGATGAGTGCTTGGTGCCATGTCTTTAATTAACGACAGCCATAAAAGGCTTAGAGAGATATTTTGGAATTTCACTAGGGCTGGGACAATAAAAGATCACAACCATCTAGCAGATCCTTGTTCTGCGGAATGTGGAAGGCCTCGCAAATGACTAATTGAAGGCCTTGTGATAGAAAGCAAGGAATGGTTATAAATGGGAGGTATGTAAGACCAAGCCTTTTAGATTGCATCCCTCTGTTTAGTTTTAAAAAAAAAACCAGGGAAAGCATTAATGATTTAGATGTGCAATGTATAAAGTGTGTTCTGGGTCCCTGGGGTTGGGATAATGGAGAGAAGGGTGGGCCATTATCCCATCAGCTCAGTAAGCTGTCCAGTCCAGGTTTTGTCGCTGCAGCTTGGTACTCACAGGTGTAGCCCATGATTGCGGCTGTGAGTGTTTAAAAGGAAGCCTGGCTTTATGTGTAGGAGACTGTTACCCAGGTATGTGAGCTGGAGGAGTGAAGGCTGCATGGATCTGTTTGTTATCTTAGAAACCGCATTGGAGTACAGGAAAGTACTGGCTAATATTATGACGTATCGTGTTTTACTGCAAAGAGAGGACTGTATTTCATGACCTGCAGAAATACTTGCTTGCTATGTGCCGTGGAAAATAAAGCTTTTGAAAAGTCAAGTGGACTGTCTGGTGCTGTATTTGCCCTAGAAGACTGTGGTTAAGAACGGTTCCTGTTACAGCCTGCATTTGTTCTGACCGGGGAAACACAAATTCTATTTTTTAATATTCAGACTCAAATCCACCATTATCGTCATAGTGATGTCAGCCTGTCAGCCATTAGAGGAATGTCAAAGAATCCAACTACAGCCCTTACTGACTCTTTAATAGTAAAGCACTTAAGGTGCCCATACACCTTACGACCATCGCAAGACTTTTGTCTTGCGATGGTCGTATGCTTATTGAAAGCTCATACGATCTGCCCACCTTGGACGGGCAGACCGTACTTGCGATCATCGAAAACACGCACCGCTGAGGGGCGGGCTTCCGATGACGGCAATGCAGAATGGGCAGTGTGCGCGTGCGCACACCAGCCCGTTCCGCAGCTATCGGACGAGCAGGCTAGAAACCCGCCGACAATCGTACGATTCTCGGCGGGGTTTCAAGCATGTTGGTTCGACAAAAGACGTGCGACCGTACAGTAGAAACGGTCGCACGTCTTCGTTCACACTGCTCGATTCTCGTACAATCGCGGGATTTTGCCCGATTCTCGTACGAGAATCGAGCAGTGTATGGGCACCTTTAGAGTGATTGCCCTAAGCTGTACATTATTGTGTTGACGGTCTAGTTGATATCGCCAGACTTGTTTTCTGAACAAATCTCCTTTCTGTGAACTCTCAAGAAGATGTCTGTGGTCTGCAGAACAGCAATGTAAAAAACACTTGCTGCATATGCACTTTGACGGTAAATGTCTTTGAGGCACTTTTTCTATAATTTCATAAAGGAGATTACTGGGGGTAAGCATACTAATTTTCCTCAGCAAAAGAAGCCTAAGCCTCAATCTGGCAAATCTTCTGCTGCCTCTAAAGTCAAAAATAGTTCCTTTATTATCTCCCAGGCCTTACACTTCAAAGCCAAGAGAGGAGCCCAGCCCAAGCATAATTCTTGGGCTCATAAATCCTCCAAACCTGCAGACAAGTCCTCTTTAGCATGAAGGGACCTCCCCACTTTCCAAAAGTGGTGGGACGTCTGTTGGGCTTTGAAGACACATGCTCTCAAATCATCTCTGATGCCTGGGTAAAGATGTGGTGTCCAGGGGCTACACACTAGAGTTCTGCACTTTGCCTCAGTCCCACTTCATGTTATGAAACCTACTGTGTCTCTGCACAGGCTAAAAGACCTCCATTCTGCTCTTCCTGACCTTTTGAATCAATTACTTATTGCCATTGTACCAATGGAGGAAACATTTCAGGGATTTTAACCAAAACCTTTCACTGTTCCATAACCAAAGGAAAGCATTCACCCCATCTTGGATCTAAAGGCCTTAAATGTATTCATTTGATTAACTGGGGTTGATTTACTAACCTTTTAAACACACCACGAACGTGTATACACCTCTGTAGTGTGTTCCCTCCCAGCATGATCTATGGGAGGAATCGAAACACCTTTGTAGTGTGTACACACCCAGCAGGTGTGTTGTTCAAAGCCCTTCAATGAATTGCAAGGTAATGTGGTGTAAATTAGCTCTATGTTATGTTGCTTGCGTTGATGAATGCAGGAATGTAAATGCATGAGCTAACCATTTTTGTCTAAACTGTGAAGCAGCATTATATATGCATCATGTGCATGATTTTTCCATATATGGCATTAGTGGAAATATGCTTTTAGAGACTTTTTGGTTGATAAATACGTTTTGCTGTGTGAAAATCACACACACCTGGTGTGTGTGTGTGTTTAGGTTAGTAAATCAACCCCACTGAGTCAAAAAGTTCAGCATGGAATACACCAGGTCTATCATAGCCTCCCTCCAACAGAGAGACTTTCTAGCTTCAGTGGACAAAGTATGGGTACTCACATGTCACCATTTTACCAGTTCATCAACACTATCACAATACCAGTTTGAAGTCCTACCATTTGGCCTACTGTCTGTACCCCAAGTGTTTACTAGGGTTCTTACCCAGGTGTTAGCTTTACTACACTTACAGGCTATTCCTTTTGTGGGATACCTAGACAACCTTCTATTGAGGGAACCGTTAGCTCAAACTCTGACTGTCAATGTAATATGGACATTCTAGATCCTAAAAAGATTCGAATTGGATGCTGAACCTTCAAAAATCAGCGTTGGAACAGACATATTGCTTGGAGTACCTAGCTCTCATTCTAAAGAGCTAAAGTTTTTCTTCCACAAGACTCTGACTCTACAGTCCAGGAGGCATCCAACTTTGCAATTCTGTATGAGGGTCCTGGGCAGTGGCGGAACTACCAGGGTCGCAGAGGTCGCGGCCACGACCGGGCCCTGGAGTTCCGCCACTTAGAGGAGGCCCAGGACAGGAGGAAGGGGTTCCTGGTAACTGCTGATTACCAGGATATTTATTATCCCGGTAACCGCTAATGTCAGTCCCGGGACCTCTTCCTCCTGTCCTGGGCCCTACATGCTTCACGCTGCTCCCCTCACCTGGTTCAGGGCGCAGCCTGAAGTATCATCCAGCCGGGCAGCAGCCAATGAGTGGGAGCGGTGTAATCCCCGCCCCCTCATCACACAGAACTGCTGCCCAGTGCCAAATAGAGCTGCTGCGGACATGAAGGGGGAGATAATGGGGAGCTGGGGACATGAAAGAGAAGAGTGGTTTGTTTTTTTTCCTTGTCTAAATTTTTTTTTTTTTAATCTAATTTGTTTCTTCTTGGGATTTTTGGATTTTTGCATCGGGGCCCTGAGGTCACTAGTTACGCCACTGGTCTTGGGGTTGATGGTAGCCTTCTTCAAGGCAATTCCATCTGCTTAGTTTCACTCCAGACCCCTAAAGCACAACATTCTGTCATCGTGGGACAAATTGGTTCAGGTTGTTGGAAAAACCTACTTTCCACTGGTCACGGCAGATCATCACAACAGATGTCAGCATGAAGGGCCAGGGAAGAGTCCTAGACAACTTCTTAATGCATGGAACTTGGTCAACAAAGAAATCTTGTTTTCTGTTCAACATTGTGTAACTTTGAACAATTGAACACCCTGACTTGAAGGTCATTCAATCGAGATTGATTTGGAGAATGCCACAGCAGTAGCGTACATCAACCACCAGAGAGGAATCAGAAGTCTGGAAATGACAAAAGAGGTCTTGGTGTTCATTAAGGGACACAGGTCCCACCGCTCTGTATTTGTGACCTGCTCCTAAGTACTGCTTTTCTAAAAAACTGAAGCATGCTGAAAGTGAGGGGGGGGGGGGGGGGGGTGGTG
>NW_017307770.1:323746-326049 GCF_000935625.1 Nanorana parkeri
AATTAAATCGGAAGAACTGCCGGTCATGTGTCATTTATTAAGTCCATGAAAAAGATTTTACAGTAAGTACAAAAATGCTGTTTTTCCCTTTGAAAAGAACAGTGATCTGTTGAAAGCTTATGAAATGCAATTTTATCTTAGAAAAGTGTTATTTTCAGAGAGTGGCACTACAATCTCTCCTCCAAAATTTGCCATTAATATAACTAAAATATTTATTACCTCCTATATTGGAAACAAAAACAAATTTTTACTTTCCTGGTTTAATGATCCTTATGCCCTCAGATTATGGTGCTTTTCATTTTAAATGGCATCCAAATGCACTTCCACACTCATGCACAGTCTGGTGCAATGCACTGTGAAAAAATGCAGCCTGCTCTTTTTTTTCTGCGTTGCAGAACAGTGCAGTCCAGGTGCACCACGTCCAGGGCTGGGTTTTTTTCACAAGGCCAACCAAGGCCGGCCTTGGGGCAGCAGCAGGTAGAGGGGCAGCAGGGGTGTATAATTTCTATCTCCTGATGCCCGGGACATGCCGTTTTGGGCGCCGGGTGGGTAGTTGTTTTCTACATTTAGCCCGGTTTGGGTCAAGCAGAGCTAAATGTATAGCGGGGCAGCCAACGCTTGTTTTGTGCTAGTGATCTTGGCGATTTTGCCGAGATCACTTGTATGCAGTCTGCAGGTCTGCCATTCTCCATGGGGGAGTTGGCGGGCAGGGGGGCGCATTGAGGAACCTGGCTTTGGGGCAGCAGAGAGCGTAAATCCGGCCCTGGTGGTGTCTCTTTTTTTCTGGAGTCCTTCCCTCCATCTCCTTTCCTCAAACCTCCTTTAATCATTAGAAAATGCCTCATCTTTCTAGGCCTCTGGAATGTAGTTGGCCAAAGTTTCCTGTGAGTGTAGCACTTATAACCACTCTTTCTAAGACCCCGATAATCAATGTAAAAATACCACGTTTACATGATATCTTTCCAGTATGTGCTTGTAAGGTATAGGGCAAATTGTCCATCTTTATTATGTAATATTACCCAGCATGTACCTCAATATTCATCTAATTAATTCAATTAGATAATGTTATCAATAAAATGTATTCAAAGTAAATATACAGCACTAGGCTGTTTCCCCATTGCCCAACCCATAACAATGCACGTAAGTGGATTTAACATGGTTCCCATACTGTAGTCTATAGATACATTTCCACAGCAATGATGGTTTGGTAGTTACTAAGTAAATACAGCATCTGAAAACCTAGAGAATGTTTGGATAGATTCTATGCACTATTTTTACATTAAAACTCAACAAAAACATTTGTGGAAACAAATGTATTTTTCACATCACATTTACAGTATACATCTTAGCATGAACTTTAAATCTGTTAAAATGCTGAAATACCCTGTTAATGAACTGCCAAAAATACTAATAACTAAACTTTAAGATTTTAGTGTTGTGAAGAATAATTCAGCCCTAACAAAATGTAGCTCTCTGATTATTTTCTGTGCTGGGGAATACCGCCCTCTTCTATTAGACAGATGAGGCTTCCATGTTAATAATAGATCCTTACATGTTTGAACTGTGAAAATAAGTCCCGGCTGCTTTCCGGAACAAGGGAGCATTGAAGAGAAATTAGTGAACCCATAGTCATGCAGCTACATTTTATGACCTTTGGTAAAAAATCCTAATGCTACCTTGCATGTCTTCCTATCCTGTCTCTGCCTGAAATTTACAATCAGAATGCACAACTGTCATTGCAATATGGTCATGATTTCCTCTTATTCAGTGTTGCATCCTGCCATCATCAATCAGAGTCACAGTACACTGGGGACAAATCTCCGACTCATTGACATAATACCATTACCATTCAAACCAGTGACAAACAGGGAATGTGCTAATTGCCAGCATTCAATTATGCAAACAAAACAGAGACCATGGCAGGGAGATTCCATAGCTGGATCCCACTGCTGGATTTCCTATAAAATATAAGAAGCTATCAGTCCACCTGTCCTATAAATAAACTATCACTTTTTAAGACAGTTAAATATAGGTGTTCCTTTAGTGTAACATACAGTTATGGGAAGCCTTATCCCATTAGATGTGTACTGCAGGGGCGTATTTACCGCGAGGCAAACTAGGCGTTTGCCTAGGGCAGCACCCTCCGTCGGGGCAGCGGCTCCGCTGGTGCCGCCGTACGCAAACGCCTAGCGCCGCGGTTCAGAGAAGAGGAAAGAACCAGAGCCCTTCTCAGCGCACGGGGACGCGGCCGGCGACTTGCGGGGACGCGGCCGGCGGCTTACGAGCACCCGGACGGCGACTTG
>NW_017307770.1:326114-374191 GCF_000935625.1 Nanorana parkeri
TTGATGAGTCCGAGGAATGTCAGTCTGTGGGGGGGGAGCGAACAAAGCGTAAATACGCCGCTGGTGTACTGTAGATGGTTAGTGCCTAAATTAATGAAAAAATGCATTTTTAGGAGGTAGAGATTTTAATAATATTCATAAATTTAAAAAAAAGTAATAGTCTAAGAAGACTGTCACAACAGAAGATATCTAAAACAGAGGTGCTGTAGTTGGTGGCAAAATTTTCTAACACTGAAGACTCAATTCACAATTCTATAATGCTGAACTCCAGTCAAAAAGCTAAATACGCAGATAAAATACATGTATGAGAGCTGGAATGAAGAAAAAATACTCATCTGATCCTTGTTCCCATTTGACTGCTAGACCAGTCCATAAAGCCTCTTCTCCTCCCGGGCTCAGGCAGTCTAAGGACCTGTGACATCATCACATCTAATACAGATCTACTAGATGAGAGAACGTCAAGGAGATGCCAGAGTGGAAAGGGAAAAAGGTGAGCGGTCACTGCAGGGCCGCCGTCAGGGGGGTACGGCCGATATTGATGTAAGGGGCCCGGCCAGGCTTAGGGGCCCGGCCCGGGCACCTTACATGAGTATCGGCCGTTCAAGTGACAGGCCAGGATGTGGCCTGGCCCCCGCAGCACCGGAGGAGGCCGGGGCTCCCACGTTCCAGACCCTCACCTGGGATGCCTCCTCCGGTGTCCCCAGAGGGTCTCTCCACTGTACATTCGTTTTTAAAGATTTACATTCGTTTTTAAAGATGGCCGCCGCAAGTAGCGGCGGCCATCTTTAAACCTGGCAAGCGTCCACATATCATTTAATATATTGCCGAACAGGCAATATATTGAATGAAAATCATTCCCTGGTTGTCAGGTGAGGAATCAGCATGATCTGCATCTCTTGCTGATGCAGATCATACTGATCGCTCCCTCGTGGTGCCTCTGCTAGCAGGCAGGGATCGATTAGTATGTCTGCATCAGCCAGAGTGCAGAGCACACCGATTCTCTATTGAAGCCCAGGGATGCAGCCCCCCTTCCTGCAAAACAGGTAAGCAGGAGAGGGGGACGTTTTTAAAATAACTATTTTAATTGTTAATGTGTGTGTTTTAATGAATGTGTGGGATTTTTATTTTTTTTTTAAATGAAGCTATGTGTGTGTGTGTTTTTAAATGAGTGTGTGTGATATGTGTGTGTTTCATTACACGTGTGTTTTTTTTTTGTTTGTTTTTTTTAACCACTTCCCACGGGTTCACGTAATTGTGCGTCATCCGCTGGAAGTGGTTATACCAAGAACACGGCTGCTCCTGAAGCCATGTTCCTGTTCCTATACCGTGTTAAACAGCTGACGATTGCTGTTTAAATACAAGCGATCCAGCGTCTGTACAGCCGCTGAATCACTTGTACGGTGCGGAGCTGTGCCACCCTCAGTTTCCTGGGCTCATCTGTCCTTCGTGTGAGCCCAGGCCGCGCGTGGAGGTTCCCCCGACAGATCGGAGGAGAGCTCAGTGGCTTCTAGCTGCGGATCTCTCCTCTGATCACTGGACCCGGAAGTGATGTGCATTACATCACTTCCGGTGTCACTGTACACAGTCTCTGGCTCTTAGGGCCTGTTCAGACCACTTACAGTGCGTTCCGTCCGGAACGCACTGCATCGCATTGCAGCCGGCTCACTTTTGTGCCGGGCAGGAGGGGGCGTGGTGGGCCATTGAAGTGAATGGCGCCGTAGCCACGCCCTTCGGCCGCAATTTGATTGCCTGCACAGGATCGCAGGGCACATTCTGCCTGCAGTGCGTTCTGGTGTGGTGCGGTCAAAATGCTGCAAGCACCATTTTGACCGCATCGAGACGCAGGCAAAATGTGCCCTGTGATCCTGTGTGGGCGATCACATTGTGGCCGGAGGGCGTGGCTATGGCGCCATTCACTTCAATGGCCCGCCACTCTCCCTCCTACCCGGCAAAAATTGAGCCGGCCGCAATGTGATGCAGTGCGTTCCGGCTGGAATCGGGCCTGGACGCACTGCAAGTGGTGTGGACAACCCCTTAGAGCCAGAAGAAGAAGCTGGTGAAGCAGATCTCTGCTTCATCAGCTTCTTTGGGGTCCCTAGGTGACATTAGGAGTATGAAAAACCCCTGATGTCTCCATGAAGAGGACCTGTCACATTATATGTGCTATTACATTAGGGGCTTTTTAGCCCGCTATGTGATAGCAATAAAGCTGAGTGTATAAAAAAGGTAAAAATTAAAGTAACATAAAAAAAAATGTAAAATGCAAATATTTGTTTATGTTTCCCCTTTCCCCACGTGCACGCACATACAACACAAACCCGCGTCAGATGCGCCTACATGCAAAAACAAAAATTACGCCACACATGTTATGTATCGTCGCGAGCGTCGGAGTGAGAGCAATAATTTTCGGCCCATCAATCACTGATAGCACTAAACTGATGAGCCGTAAAAGCATTTAAAGCGTCGCTTATGGACAATTTTAGTTATTGTAGTTTTTGGCGGTTTCATGGATACTTAACATGCTTAGTATCTATTTGCCCGTCGTGACCCCGTCTTTTATATTGTACCAAAAAATGAGCCATTATATTCTGATTCTGTGCACTAAATTTCATTTTAGTGTATTTCATCCTAAAAATACTGGTTTGATAAATATTTGCGCAAATACCGTGCGACATAATAAATTGCAACTAGTATCTTTTTCTTCTACAGGACCTCTGCTTTCAGAAAATATATAATTGTTTGGGGGTCTGAAGCTGTTTTCTACCCAAAAATTCAGATTTTATCATGTGTGTGCAAATGCAAGAAATTGCTCCGGTCAGCAAGTGGTTAATGAGTGTATAAATATTTGAGTGTGTGTTTCCCTATTTTGTCTGAGGCGGTGATGATGATGAACATTTTTTAAACCCGAGCGCCCGAACTGCAACGCAATAAGTTAGGAACACATACCGTCGCTCGCTCACCTCCCGATCATCTCCATGCACTGAGCAGTACTGTCTCAGGCACGGCTCCCTGCAGGGGTTCCCCCCTCCCCTCTCCGATCCTCCAGTGCTGAGTGGAGGAACGAACAGGGGAGGCGGCGGGCACAGCTGGCTCTGCCTCTAGATAGGCAGAGCCAGCTGTCACTCATGCAGCTGGGTGGATCCAGACAATAATGTTGGGATCTGTTCCGGCTCCGGCGCTCTCAGTATATTGCAGGCAATAGCCTGCTATATACTGAGCTTTGAGTAACGGTAGGAGGTTAGTATATGTCCTCCCCTGACCCTAAAGAGAACTATGAGGAAAATCACTTACCCCATAGTTCTCTTTTAACCTTTGCAGTGCAGGGGTAACCCCACTGTAAGGATATATATTTATTTATTTTTTAAATAATGGTGCTCTGTGACTAGACAGTAAAAGGAGAAACAGCAGACTAATGAGCTCATCTCTTTGGCACTCTGCTCTCTCCTCTTTTCAGCATCTCCCTTGTTAGAACAGGAGCACTGCAGCACAATGATTAGCTTCTTGTGATGCTTCTCCTTCTCCTTCTCCCAGTTTGAGCACTGTTTTACTGGGACTGTGTTGCTTAAATACTGATACCAGCTCAAATTCATGTACTAAGCTTGTATTTGCAAAAAGTTACAACATTTTTCTATTTTAGCCATGTGACTGTAATTTACAAATTTCATTGTACTGCAAATAACTGTTTTTTTTTTTTTTTTTAAAGAACTTTCCTTATCCTGGTGTGTTAGCTTTGTGAAATGAGCCTCCAACCAGTTAACCGGTTAGTTAAAACTACTGGTATTATTCTTTTTATAATTAGGTCTTACACTGCCTATAGCTTGTCCCTAGTGTGATTTTTTGCTGAACATGGAATTACAAGAGGCCGTTGTCAAGGCACATTAAGGATGTTGCATTAATAAAACACAACTGCATTAAATGGTATACTTTAATATCTGGAGTTAAACTGTGTTTGGAAATTTGGAGCATGTAAAACATGCTTAACCACTTCAAGACCAGGTGTTTAGACCCCCTTCCTGGCCAGGCCAAATCTAAAGCCAAAACCATTTGTATTTAAGCTAGAAAAGCCCTGCCAGGTGTTTTCTTTTGTTGTCTGCATCCCTTTATAATTGTCTTAGTGACCATTGTCTCCAAAACTAAAAGTAAAAGAAATCTTAAATTTTCACTTGTCACCAGACCAAGAATAGAAGGGAAACTTTAACGGGGACATTTGTTCCAAAGACAACTGTCTAAGAAGGGATTTTCCTAACTTTGAAGAGCTCTTCTCTCGCTTCCTGTTGTGTCTACAGGACTGGAAGTGAGAGAACATCTACCCAATTGGAAAAAAGGCAAAAAAACACCTCCTACTCAATCCAAAAATTGAACACATATCTGTAAAAAATAAGTCAAGGCAACTGGACTTGCTGTATTTTTCTTGAAGACGTTTCAGTGGTCATCCAACCAGCTTTCTCAATTCAGAATGACTTGTACAAAAATTATCTGGGAATAAATATGGTGAATGTCGCTCCTATCCGCATAATCTGTTAGTCGCAACCAGGTGTTAATTGGAGTCTAGGAGGTGTTATTAACTTGCCCAGAGAGAGGTGTTAAAACAGCATTGTATTTGACAGACAATAGATGTCTCACCGCCCCCCCCTCAACTCTATGCAATGCTGCTTTATCACCTCTCTCTGGGCAGGTTAATAACACCTCCTAGACTCCAATTATGCAAATCAAGCATTGAATGATGTATTACTTTGACAAAGTTATTGCCGAATAACCAGGCCCATATACAGGTGTGAGAGCTGAAGTAATGCAGGGGCGTATCTGCCGCGAGGCAAACAAGGCGTTTGCCTAAGCTGAAAATCCGAACTGCGCCCACCCCAAGATGCTTTGCAACCACCTGAGCAGTTTCGGATTCTCGGACGGGAGTGCGCGGCGACAACGGGGTAAGTTTAAACCGCTGTTGAAGCGTTTTTTAAAAACTTTTTGCCTATATCTAATGCTTGCTAGTAGTAGATATAGGCAAAAAAACAGAGGGTTTAGAAACCCTTTAACTATTTAACTACTGTATAGTCTATATGCGGAGCTTGAAATAGAAGCCATCATGGTAAACGATAAACGGTAAAATCAGAGTTGTACCATCAGACGAGCAATCGTTGTCAACTGTACAGTGAGAGGTGTCCCACCCAGCGAAGTGATCAGCATTATTAGACCTATTTATTAGGTCGCAGGAGAAGGTGAGAGTGTCATTGAAAAGGGTTAACACTAAAGACACTGGCTGAGGTGGACATATGATGTCTCCTGGGTATCGCTTGCCTTGAGCACTTACACCGTACACTTGTTACAAATGCTTATTTTGTATCACAGTTTGATTTTACTCTATTTTTATATGTTGACACATTGTGTTACCATTGTATATACACTATGTTGCCAAAAGTATTAGAACGCCTGCCTTTGCACGCACATGAACTTTAGTGGCATCCCAGTCTTAGGCCCCGTTCACATGTAGCGAATTATTGCACGATTTCCGCTACGATATCGCGCATTTTTGCCGCGCGATATCGCGAGAAGTCGCCGGCCAATGCTATTCAATGGAGCTGTCTTAACTCCATGTCGCGCGTCGCTCGTCGCGGTCGCAAGTCGCTTCTACCGGACCTTTTTTTCAGCGGATTTTGCTTTTTTTTTATGGAGCCGATGGAGAAGGTCGCGCTACCGTCACTGGATCGTCGCTGGAACGTCGCCCCGAAAGTCGCGCTATCCCGGCCGTGCGGATCCGCTGCAAAAGGTATGTCGCTACGTGTGAATGGGGTCTTAGTCTGTAGGGTTCAATATTGAGTTGGCCCACCCTTTACAGCTATAACAGCTTCAATAAATAAAGTGAACAAACAGCGCTCTCAGAAAGGGGCTCAGGCTAAACAGTATGCTGCCCTGAAAAACAGTAGGAGGACCTGTATTTGCTGCAGAAAAAAACTCACAACAGGGTGCAAAACCTTGTAAGGTAAGTGGTTAAACCATTCGTGTTGGTAGGTTGTATTAAAGGATGTGAAGAAAAGGAGTACACACTTAACTTAGATGAGGGAGGACCAGGAGAGGGGCGGCCTTGCAGGAGGATCGAGTGGTCCAGAATCGGAGGCTGGAGGAGTCACTGGAGATGCCGGCCACGGTGGGAAAGTGGAGAACTGGTGACCCGAGGGATAGACCTGGCAGTACAGTGACTGTATCCGTGTCACTCTAGATGGACCGGAGTGGAGGCAGTGTGTGGGCGGAATGGTGCTTCAGCTGAACGAACACCTGTCTCTGCAGCTGACAGGACGGTGCTTGAAAGCGAGAGCGGTCCTGTCCCTAGAGGTCCGGTAATAGCGGCGCGTGTAGCGTCCGACTGTGTGTGGGGGAAAACTGGTAAAAAGGCTATTGGAGTTAGTCTGCTTTAGGAGTCGGGGATAGAGAGGAGACTCGGGTACCACCGGGGAGCGACGCGTTTCGAGGAAACCTCTTTCTCAAGCTCTAACGGTGTTGTAAGTGGCGGGAATCCGCCGATTTTAAAAAACTGACAGCTGGGCGGGGCTTAACGGCAACTTTACTATGTGCTGTGTTTGAGTGAATACTAGAGTGAACCCATATTGGCGGCTACGGACACCGCTGGGGGTGCAAATGGGTATCAGGGGTAACCAGTCAAGGAATTCTAAGTATGGTATTATGTTGGTTGTGAAAACTTACAATTATGTTTAATACCCTGTATGAATATATATCGGGAGAGTATGGAAAGCTGAGAGTCAGTATGTGGGGGGGAAAAAGGGAAATAGTTTTTATTTTTATTTGGGAGAAGTTGGGGAGATGATTTATAAAAAGAAGCAAAGTTGCACCCCTGTGATGGTACATCTTTTTTTGTAGATTTATAGAAAAATAAAATGAGTAAAAATTAGATTGGTAAAAAGTGTGTATTTAAAAGTGTGTGTATTTACAAATGAGATTAAAAATTAAAACCTAAGGTGTGGGTTGTGACGACATGGTGATGAGTTTATAAGTTAAATGTGTATTGGTATTGAGTTATGTTTTGAGTGCGTTATACTGAGTAACCTGGTTATGGAAAGACCATCAGCACCATCACTTGCTGTATAAAAGTTTGTGCAGTTTTCTCAATAAACCAGAGTTTGTTTCACCTACACTCAAGCCTCGGCTAGTGACTGGGGAAACTGGGAGCTAAGGATCTTCAGGTTGCAATATCTCCTCAGCAAGGAAGAAGACAGCGGCGGACATACTCATCCTGAGTACGGGGGTCCGTCACATTGGTGGCAATCGGTGGGATGCTCTTTCTTGCCTAAGGAGACATTCAAACCACCACCGGGACAAAGTTTTCTGCTGAGATAGGAGAAGAGCCACAGTTGCCTACGGCTATGGAAGCGCTGGCCCAGCACGACAATCCTGGTTCTGCCCAGGATATGCTGGGAAGGAGAGACTCTTTGCGCCAGGAGATCTGGAGGGAGACTCTTCAATTGCAGCAGCACTATTGTGGCAAGGTCCTCCCTACATCCAAGGAACGATACTGGCTGCAATGGGAATTGCATGTGCCTTTCCTGGGAGAGCAGCCCCGGGAGGAATGGCTGTCAGAGATGGATTGGCTGCTCCAAACAGAACTGATGCTGGACGATGGGTATCGGGCGCTGCAGTGGTATGTCACCCAATTGTGTCCATGGCTGGAGAACAATGATCCCACAGAGGGCTATGACTTTGGCGGCCCGGGACTTATATTTGAGGCGCTCCAGGAGGATCCACAATTTGGGAGTGCACAGGAGTGGAGGTGGGAGGACATAAGTGATTTTAAGGAGTTGGAACTCGCTCGTGAGCTCGGATTGAGGGCTGATTTGGACTTTTTAGTCACACAGGAATGGGAGCTGGAACAGGCATACAAAAGACTGTTCGACATTGCTCAACAGCATGCCCCAGCAACCACAGAGGTCATGGAACTACCAACCCCAGCAGAAGAGCTGGCAACAGGGAAGAGTGATGCTATCCTCTGCCCCGCACCCATAGCCCCCCTGAAGCTCCTGGGAGAGATGGCGGCCAACCCCATTTCCTCGTCACCAGCTTCAGACGTGGGGAACCTTATAGATTTGAATGCCGAGGAACCGCTGTCCCATCCACTCCCAGCTGAAGGGCTGGCAACAGTGTTCAAGGAAGAGGAGGCAGACAGTTTCTCTCCCCGGCGGCTGAGTGAGTTCCAAGGAGAAGAGGTAGCTGACCTCTCTCCTCAGCAGCAGAGTGAGTTCCAGGGAGCTGGGGCAGGCAGCCCCTCTCCCCAACAGCAGGCCGATGCAGTGGAACTACTAGACCCAGCAGAAGATCTGGCATCAGAGCAGAGTGCTGTTGACCTCTGCCCAGCACCGGCAACACCTCTGAAGCTCCAGGGAGCCAGGGCAGGCAGCCCCTCTCCCCAACAGCAGGCCGATGCAGAGGAACTACTGATCCCAGCTGAAGAGTTGGCAACAGAGTGCCAGGGAGAAGAGGTAGTCAACCTCTCTACCCAGTGGCAGATCAGCAGTCCAGGAGAGGAGGTGGTCATTCTCCCTCCCCAGCAAAAAATTGGAATACAAGAAGAGGAGGTGGTCGTCCTGCCTCCCCAGCAGCAGAGGCAGGATGTCCTTCGGATGGAATATGTGGACTTATGCGGCCTGACAAATGCAGGTCCAGACCATTTGGGGGACTGGGACCTAATTAGACTACCTTTGGTGGGGAAGAAATGTCATGGAACCCACCGAGACCTGGGCTCATGGAGGGGGCTGTTTGTTTGGTTGAGCCGGGTGTCCGGGGCCAATGGACGGCTGTTGCGGTGGAGCCTGGCTCTACAGACGTTCAATTTCACGGTCCAATGCTGGCCTGGGAGACACAATGCCAATGCTGATGGACTATCCCGCCAAACACAACTGGAAGGGTGACTAACAGCATGGACATCCCCAAGTGGACCCGTAGAGGGTCTCACCGGGTCTGCATCTTTTAACTTGGGGGAGCTATGTGACGACATGGTGATGAGTTTATAAGTTAAATGTGTATTGGTATTGAGTTATGTTTTGAGTGCGTTATACTGAGTAACCTGGTTATGGAAAGACCATCAGCACCATCCCTCGTTATCTCCCATTGTTCTCTAAGGGAGCTCAGAACAATGACATTCTGCAATGGCTGTCTGGAGCTCGTTAGCAGGGGAAGCCCTGTGGTGTTGAGCAGACCGATTGTCTCTGAGGGGAGGGTGGATGTGATGGGATTATAATCTGATCTCATCACTTGCTGTATAAAAGTTTGTGCAGTTTCTCAATAAACCAGTTTGTTTCACCTACACTCAAGCCTCGGCTAGTTACCCTGGAAACTGGGAGCTAAGGATCTTCAGGTTGCAATATCTCCTCAGCAAGGAAGAAGACAGCGGCGGACATACTCATCCTGAGTACGGGGGTCCGTCACATGGGTTTGGGAGTTTATTGTTCATCTTGAGTTGCAATGGGACTGATTGTGTGCGTGTGTGGTCTCCCTAAATGCATGTGATGATGCGGTGTACTTTTTGTTGGACCAACTACGGCCATGTCGGATACTGTATGGTGGGTGGGTATGTTCAAATAATGATTAGTATTTCCAATTCCTCATTGAGTCCAATAGGGGCAAGGGTATTTAGACAATAGATCCAGAAAGTTTCTTGTCTGCAGAGCTTCTGGAAGCATTCTGAGGCGGAGTAATGGTCCGGGATTTGTTCGATGGCAAACAGATGTAAATCCTGGATGCGTTTACGAGGTTGGCCTCAATGCACTACAGCACTATTTAACATCATGTTCTACCCTACATCACAGACAGGCACAGTTCAATGTGGACTGTACCACCTTCACATTAGAACACAACTACTTTTCCTTTCTAGACAATTTCTACCTGCAAATTAAGGGCACAGCCATGGGAGCCAACTACGCGCCCAGTTATGCCAACCTCACCATGGGTTTCTGGGAAGACCAGTCCATATGGACCAATAACCCATTTGCCTCCCATCTGGTCTTCTATGGTCGCTATATAGACGACATTGTCATCATCTGGGATGGCCCCAACGAGTCCATACCACCCTTCGTCGCCCACTGTAATTCCAATAAATTAGGTCTGTCTTTCACACATATGTACAACCCGGACAGGATAGTATATCTAGACCTTGAACTCTCTTTTGACGGCAACAACATCACCACAAACAACCATGTTAAATCCACGAGTGGTAATTCATATGTACACTTTCAGAGTTGTCATCACCCCAGATGGCTCAACAATATCCCTAAAAGTCAGTTCTGCAGACTGAAACGCAATTGTTCCAAGATCACTGATTTCACTACACAGAGTCAACTCCTTGCCAAAAAATTTAAAGAAAAAGCATACCCAGATAAACTCATTTGCGACGCCTATTCCACCTACCTAAAATTAATTTTTAATTTTTAATCTCATTTGTAAATACACACACTTTTAAATACACACTTTTTACCAATCTAATTTTTACTCATTTTATTTTTCTATAAATCTACAAAAAAGGATGTACCATCACAGGGGTGCAACTTTGCTTCTTTTTATAAATCATCTCCCCAACTTCTCCCAAATAAAAATAAAAACTATTTCCCTTTTTCCCCCCCACATACTGACTCTCAGCTTTCCATACTCTCCCGATATATATTCATACAGGGTATTAAACATAATTGTAAGTTTTCACAACCAACATAATACCATACTTAGAATTCCTTGACTGGTTACCCCTGATACCCATTTGCGGTGTCCGTGGCCGCCAATATGGGTTCACTCTAGTATTCACTCAAACACAGCACATAGTAAAGTTGCCGTTAAGCCCCGCCCAGCTGTCAGTTTTTTAAAATCGGCGGATTCCCGCCACTTACAACACCGTTAGAGTGTTGTAAGTTTCCTCGAAACGCGTCGCTCCCCGGTGCTACCCGAGTCTCCTCTCTATCCCCGACTCCTAAAGCAGACTAACTCCAATAGCCTTTTTACCAGTTTTCCCCCACACACAGTCGGACGCTACACGCGCCGCTATTACCGGACCTCTAGGGACAGGACCGCTCTCGCTTTCAAGCACCGTCCTGTCAGCTGCAGAGACAGGTGTTCGTTCAGCTGAAGCACCATTCCGCCCACACACTGTCTCCACTCCGGTCCGTCTAGAGTGACACGGATACAGTCACTGCACTGCCAGGTCTCTCCCTCCGGTCACCTATTCTCCACTTTCCCACCGCGGCCGGCATCTCCAGCGACTCCTCTAGCCTCCGATTCTGGACCACTCGATCCTCCTGCAAGGCTTGGATGCAGCTGCTCGGTCATGGAAACCCATTCCATAAAGCTCTCTGCACTGCACTGCACTGCACTGTTGTTGTGTCAATCTGAAGGCCACACAAAGTTTGGAGATCTGTAGCTATTGACTCTGCAGACAGTTGGCAACTTCTGCGCACATTGCGCTTCAGCATGCGTTGAACCCGGTCTGTCAATTTACGTGGCCTACCACTTCGTGGCTGAGTTGCTGTTGTTCCCAGTTGCTTCCACTTTGTTATAATACCACTAACAGGTGAACGTGGAGTATTTAATAGCAAGGAAATTTCACGGATGGACTTATTGTACAGGTGGCAACCTATCATGATACCATGCTTGAATTCACTGACCTCCTGAGAGTGACCCATTCTTTTACAAATGTTTGTAGAAGCGTCTGCAGGCCAAGGTGTGTGATTTTTATACTCCTGTAGCCATGGAGGTGATTGGAACACCTGAATCCAATGATTTGGAGGGGTGTCCCAATACTTTTGGCAATATAGTGTATGTAGTCACATTGTTTTGATTGTAGCTTGGCACTATATTGTTCTATTGAGCATTTCTTCTTTACTTTTGCCCCCCGAGAAAAACGAGCAGTTAACCCTTGCAGTGGAGTAGCCCCACTGCAAGGGTTGATTTTTCTAAAACCTGGAGTTCTTCTTTAAATCTGCAAATTGTATAGTATCTTCTTAAAACCAATGAAGGGCTAGGGTGACAACACAGCAACAGACCTTTTAAAAGAGAACTATGGGGTAACCTTTTTTCTCATAGTTCTCTTAAGGGTCACAGGAGGACATACACTAACCTCCTCCCGTGACCCAAAGCTCAGTATATAGCGAACCACAGCTCGCTATATGCTGAGAGCATTGCAGCCGGGATGGATCCCGACAATACTGTCAAGATCCACCCAGCTAGCTGATTGACAGCAGGCTCTGCCTATCTAGAGGTGGAGCCAGCTGTGCCCGCCCCCTCCCCGTCCATTCCTCCAGTCAGTGCTGGAGGATCGGAGCGAAGAGAGAGGAATCCCTGCGGGGAGCAGTGACTGACAGTCACCGCTCTCTGCAGGTAGATGATAGGGAAGTGAGCGAGCAACGGTATGTGTTCGCTCACTTCCCCATCAATAGAGCCGACGCGTGACAGTTTAATTGTAAAAACAAAGCTACAAAGGCACAACAATTAATTGCCATTTAGACTATGAATAGGTGTCTTTTTGTCCCATCACAGGTTTCATGAAGCTTAAATACCTTTGGAGCATTTAATGAAATATTGGGATCTAAATGCTGCTTTTTTTTATTGCTATGTATATTTTATTGAATTTAAACTAATATAATATGATATGTTTTAATAATATTGTGTATGCTTGCAATCCACAATTGTTTGTAGGGACTTGGAGATGCCTAACTAGTGTCCTAGTTAGATGTTTATTTTCCATTACAGTGTATAAGCCAACACACTTTTTTAATGATTATTTTGAATAGAATAGAGAAAGCTCATTAACCCTATCAAAGTGTTCCCGCTGGGGAGATTTATCTTCTCTATTTGTCCGAGTAACCATTGTGAAATACAAAATTGTGAGTCGTCACCAGAACAGGTATAGAGGAGAAATCTTGTTGCAGTCACAACTGTACAAGACAGAAGATCCCTCTCTTTGAAGAGATTTCCTCTCACTTTCTGATGTGTCTACAGGTCAGGATGTGAAGGGAAATCTCCTTAATAAGACACAGACAGCAAGGAAAGCTGACATGGGTTTTAACCTTTCCATTCTCTATCCAAAAGGAAACATTTTGGGTTTAAAATTACTTTAAATCTTTGCACAAAGAGAATTACCAGACCATAATACTTTTTTTTCCCAATATCATTGCTTTCTTTATTACTTTTGATTACATACATATACATAACAGAGGTGGCTGAATAGTTCTAGTGATAATTATATAAAGTACATAACATATATTTCACCTTGTAACCATATATTGATCCTCATCAATCCCATAAAATTATTACTTTACAAATTGGCTAAAAACTGTTGCATGATCCTTCTAACAAGCTCAATGCAACCTTCTGATTAATAAATACAGATAGTGGTTTTTAACAGGACACCAAACATGCCTGTGATCACTGGTGTGGAATGTTGTTGTGCTGGTGTGTTACCTGTGTAATAAGTATGGTTGCTGTGGCATACATATGCTTGTGGGTGAAGTTTAGCAATGCTGATTTCTCCTGTTTCCCATTTCATGTTCCTTAAATAATTTTAGAGAGATATAGACAAATAGAGAGTGAATGTTCAGTCCAGGGTGGGACTATTACACCATTACAATGATCTCCTCTGTTGTAATAGTGGTTGTTGTAGTGGTGCTGGTAACATTTCTGTCATTGATGGTAAAAGTCTCAGTAAGGGTTTTGGTTTGTGGTGGTTTACTGAAATACGGCATACCCTGAAAAGGTTGCTGATTAGGAACAGCTGTTGCATTGCCTGAAATTTGGGGAGGAGGATTGTTGGTAAACGTAACAGGACTACCAATGCCAACTGTAATCTTAGTGTAAGATGGTGTAACTGAGTTGTTAATGTTGCTTGTAATCGTGGTTGGGCTAATAGTCTTCACTTCAGTGTACATTGTACTAGTTTCACTAACCTCTAAGTATGACATGTCTGCACCATTGAGTGTTTCAACAGTGGAAGTGACATTCACTACTATACTGCTTCTTATTGTGGTCACAGTGATATTTTTCTGAGGCTGAGTGGTAGTTGGCAATGGAGTTGTGGTAGTTGGAGTAGTAGTAGTAGTAGTAGGTGGTGTCGTTGTTGTAGTAGTTGTTGGGGTGGTAGTTGTTGGGGTGGTAGTTGTTGGAGTGGTGGTGGTTGGAGTTGTGGTGGTAGTTGTTGGGGTTGTAGTTGTGGTAGTTGGAGTGGTAGTAGTTGGAGGGGTGGTAGTTGGGGTGGTAGTGGTTGGAGTTGTAGTGGTTGGAGTGGTGGTAGTTGGGGTGGTAGTGGTTGGAGTTGGAGTGGTTGGAGTGGTGGTTGGAGTTGTAGTGGTTGGAGTGGTGGTAGTTGGAGTGGTGGTAGTTGGGGTGGTAGTGGTTGGAGTGGTGGTAGTTGGGGTGGTAGTGGTTGGGGTAGTAGTGGTTGGAGTTGTAGTAGTTGGAATGGTGGTAGTTGGGGTGGTAGTTGTTGTTGGAGTGGTGGTAGTTGGGGTGGTAGTAGTTGGAGTTGTAGTGGTAGTTGTTGGAGTTGTAGTTGGAGGCAGGGTTGGAACAACAAATCCTGAGGGATCTGAAATGAAATACACAGCTGTGTTAATGAAGAGTCTTTCTCAAGTTAAAATAACACACATTGGAACTGAACAGAAGTGTCATACAGTTAGCTATGCTATAATTAAAATGCAATGTGATAAGTTCCAGACTGAAATATGAATAAACATATGGGGAACTAGAGATATATTATGTTTACTGTGTTTACAGCTCTATACTTTTTCAATAAGCCACTTGGTAACAGTAACAATAGCCTAAAAATATAAACCACTTAAAGCGGCAATAAACACACTGATTTAATTGCTTCACAAAAAGCTCAAGAAGTGTTCAATAAATGTTATTAAATCCAAAATCAAACATACTAATGTTGTTTTCTCCTACTAGGGCATGTGCAGAACATGCTACATTTAAGGCATGCCTCTGGTGATAACTGACACAGTTGCCAGTGTGCTTATGTCAGCTCATAACCAATGTTTCAAGCCTTCAAATGGCTGGTGTAATCGCTTGTCATGTGGGTTACGATGACACCACCCTCAGCAAATAGGAGACTAGGAGGATTGAGTTTCTCTTTTAAAGACCAAGGGAAATAGATCTGCAGGCAGATTACAGCAGCGGTATCTAACCACTAATCTTTAACCGAAAGCATACAAAATACTCCTTACTAGCTAATGAACTCATTTTGCTCCATTTTATTAACCACATTCATGTCATGGCTTTGTTCACAGCTAATATTAGGATTTCCTTACCTGTACAATAAACCTCAGATTTTAGGCTTCCAGAGAACTTATAGACGTAGTACCCTCCAGCACAGGCTTTGACTGGGATGGTTCCTGCAGCTGTACATCCTGTTACTGAGTTAGCAAAAAGGGGCATCATCACCACACCTTGACCAATAGCTGGATGGCTGGCATTCAGGGTATATGGTTCAGCTGATCCACATTTAATAGAACCAACGCAACCCTCCTGCATCCTCAAACCTACTGTTCCATTGTAGCGAAACCAGCCAAAGTTGTATCTGTCAGTGACGAAGACTCCAGTGGAATTGATTGTAGACAATCTACTGGTTCCATTCAGTAGCTGGTAATTCAGGCATGGATCTGTGCACTGAACAGTGCCTCCAACATTCAGGCAGTCTTGGTCATAGGAGCATGTGCTACTGGGGCAGGCAACACTTCTGGTACTGCCACATAAATGTATACCGACCCTGTTTGTACAGGTGGATGAGGGGACACACTTGTTTAGTGTTGCATCTGCACATTCATTTATATCTGTGCAAAGTTTATAACCTACTCTGCTATCCCAGTAATAGCCTGGGATACAGCAGGTCTCTGTGGTACAGGAAGCGATGGCTGTGCAGTTTATTCCATTTCCAGCATAGCCGGATATACAGCTGCATGTCACATAGCCTGACTTCTGGGTACAAGTGCTGGCAGTAGGATGGCAAGAAGAACATGTCAGTGCATCTGTGATAAAAACAGAAAGGGATTATGTGCTACTTCTGTGGACCCAATCTTATAGCTAAAGGGTTATATACATCTCCATACTGCCAAGTATCTGGTGTGGCATGTCAGGAATACTCAGACTGCTAATTTGTATACACTTGGTGCATAGGTAGTCTGGATAGGTTTTAGAAATGAAGGATTCCATGTAAAGTAATGCCATTAATACACACAATGCTACAGCCTCAGCCTGAACAAGAGAGGATAGAATACTAGGCCACCAACACAAATATGCAAACTGCAGGGACAATAATAAGGACCTGGTTGCATTGTTGTGCTAGGAGGGGTGGCAGTCTAGAACAATTTGTTCTACATAGAAATGTGTTGCAGGCAGTCTACAACACAGTGTGAGAGTTCCTGTGTACCACCAGTCACAGCCCTTCCAGCCTAGGCCACAGCCTATTTCAGCTCAAATATATCCTACTTCTGTTGGACCCCTTCTCCTGACAGCTGCTAGAAGATAGGCTCAGCTGGAAATATATAGAGGGTAATTTATCAAATCTGGAGCAGCTGCCCATGGCAACAATCAACTTTTCATTTTTTTGTGTTCAGTTAAGCTTTGCAAATGAAAGAGAGCAGCTGATTGGTTACCATGGGCATCTGCTCTAGATTCTGTCTGCTCCAGTTTTCATCATTTCCCCTCATTGTATCTCCCTGTCTTGGATTAGTCTTATTTTTTCTATTATATTTTCATATAATATTTACAATTGTGTTATACCATATGCAACTCATATACAGGTATATCATAAAACTAGATTTTTTTCTCAGAAAATCATAAAACAATTTAGCAAAGAATACATTTCAATTTTAAAGTAAACCTGTACTAACAGAAATATGTGGCCTTCCTCTGCTGCCTCTCCTTCTGAAAAAGCTAGTTACCTGGCAGCCATGCTGATTCCATGACTTTCTAAATTGATAAGCTGGAACACTTACTGAATTCTATCATGGAATGTTTTTTATTTTTGTTTGCTTGCACATGATTGTATGATGGAAGTCAGAAGAGCTTCACCTCATTCACAAAGCTAAAGTGAAAATTCTTTTTCAAAGCAATCAGCCTATTTGCCTTGAGTAAATCAACCCCGTTGGGCCTATATAAGTAAACCTGGAAGAAACATATTTATTTCCAACCCAACTATGTATCATGTGCCAAAGTGACATAACTACCCAATTTACAGGTTATATTGCCAAAATGTGACACCATACTTATACTTATAAATAAATGTTATAATGTGTGTGAAGTATAGGGGTTTATTTACTAAAGGTAAATGTTTACTTTGTGAACGAGATGAAGCTCTGTTGACTTCCATCATCCAATTATGTACAAACCAAAAAAAATGTTTTTTATTTTATTTTCCTTTTTATGGGATTGGATATTCTTTGCAAAGTCAATTTTCACCACATTCACTGAGCTAAGGGAAAATCCCCTTGCAAACTAAACAGCCTTTTTGCTTTTAGTAAATCAATGCCATTACTTTATTTTTCTGTCCACATTAAACTGGTGATAGCTGATTGGCTGTTCTTGTTACTGCACATTGCTGCTCTTTGCACCTTATTAAATAATCTTTATAGCCGATGTGAAAGACAAATACATCCATTAATCTGCAGATATGGCAACACAACAAAAACAACCCTCTACCTGAAGTACTGTAATATTAATCTTGCGCTCAAAATTTGTAAGGTGTACATTTGTTTCTTTACTTACTCTGAGAATGAGCTGTTCTGAAAAACAGGGCCAATAAGGACAGCAAAGCCAAGGTCTTCATGGTGTAATCTGGGATAAGAGAATCAAAAAGTAATCTGGGCTTATTTGTAGCCATGTTTTTTTTATTTTTTTCTGCTAAAACATAATGATATATAATAGTTGTTCCAGCAATTGTGTTTCCCGTCTAATAAGCAGCTCATCTGTTGCAGTGCTTACAGCTGGCAACAAAACCACTAGATTCTTCAGTTATTCTCTCCAACAAAACTGATGATCATCATCCTTTATTAGTGAGTTGTAACCTAAGAGGTGTAGGAGTTTATTTACTAAAGCAATAGAGACTGTTATTACTTAGCAAAGTAAATGTTCACTTGGCTTAACAAATAATCTGAAGCCGTGTTCACCTTGAATTCTGAATCATGAGAGTCAGGGAAATTAAAGAAAATAGATTTTTGCTTGAACATGATTGGACGATTCCAGTAGACATCTAAAGTTCATTTAGTTCCGAATTGATATTCTTCCAAATTTAGTGAAATTGGGACATTCAGATGCATCCAAATTTCCGAATTCGAACGCTTCTGAATGCGAACGAATCCGAATGTTCATATAACAAAAATTCTGATCCGTTTGAATTTCGTTCAAAAGGAAACTAAATTGGACATGTGACTGTTCTCTGGCCAATGAGTTTTTTGGCTGTAGGGGGTTGCATCACAGACACGATCATGTGACTTCCTGTTGTTGATTGTTACGAAACAAAAATTACGGACACGAAATCCAAATAATGAACCAAATGAAATTTCAAAATCTCAATGAATCTAAAACTAAACTAATTTTTTTGCGGGGGCTAAATATCTAGATTACAGGACCAGAGCTTTATTGATCTAAGAGAACACTCGCTTTTCAAAGTCAACATACAACTTGCTAAGAAAACAGTCTCAATTGCTTTTAAAAAAACAGCCCCAAAGCTTCTATATTTGCAAGTTAATTGTTCAATAAAAATAATGACATGTAAAAAAAACTCAAATAAAAAATTCCCCTATCCAGTGCAGCCCAATAATGTCAAATGTCATTACAAAATTGTTTCCTAAATGATGACAAGACATTCCTAAGCAATTGGTAATGTTCCAACAGATAATACTGGCACTGGGCACATCTTTCTAAATCAAAATATAATTTATAGACCCATGCCAAATGCCAATATTATTATTATCATCATTATTATTATTACCATTATAATTGTTATCAATGCAATATGTTATTTATATTTCTGTGACAATTAGTTTCAAATACATATTTTCAAATATAAATCCAGAATGTAGTAACATTCATATACATTCTACATAATATAATGTTTCAGTGGGGTGATTCTTACCTTAGTGTATCTAGTTGCTTGCAATCACCCTCCTTTGTATGTGAGAGACTTTAGCTGGGCATGCAGTTTTGGTATTAAACCTTTCTATATACAAGAGGTGCGACCATTTAACGAATCGTAGAAAGGGGGCTGGTTTTACCAAACAAAAACATAATTGCTTAAACTGATGGCAGATGCATGAGAAATATACTTCCTGTATTTGTATTTTGGAACAATACATTAATCCTTTTTTGTTTGCTCTTTGACAAAGTTTTCTTTTTTATCCCATTTAACCATGACAGGTAAGTTCACACCCATCTTTCAACATGGCTTTATGTCTTAATACAATTACTCTCTTGGAGTTCTCTATAGACTGATGTCACAAGTGGCATTTTGGCATTTACCTATTTAGTCTTAATCATGAAAGTATGTCTTTTGTGTGTTTATTCCTGGTACAAAGAATTGCCACTCAAAGGACTGACATTTGTTGGAGTCAAGTTTTTTATATATGACCTCTTAATCTGTAGGATCTTAAATGCTGATATAATGCGGGAGGATGTTTGATGGTATATTTGTATTACAGAACAAGAGTGCGGTTTCATTTCACAGAATACCATCGCTCATGAGAAATCTCACCAGTGGGCATGTATAGCAATAAAAACCAAACATATATAGCAATAGGAACCCTATCCAAAAATGAAATAAGGTTTATAGTGGAGATTCATTTTAAGCTTTAACTATGAAAACAGGTTTCACCTACAGGTAGACATGTAGGTTCTGAGAAAACTAACCTTTACATTTGCACTGCATTATGGCCACTGGGTGGAGACAAGGAGCAAATTAAATAAATTCTTATTCCTATGTTACTTGGCTCCATTTAGTGGCCATAGTGCAGTGCAAATGTAAATGTCAATTTTCACAGAATGACTGGCTCTGAAAACCTTTTATAGCTACACCCCAAAGTGATTTATAAATATAAACTAAATGTCATTTTGTTGGGGTGTACATCTACTTTATGAACTTTCATGTTGAAGCATTGAACAGCTTTAAAATAGGGACTGAAGAAAATGTATTAGATGTATTATACAGTATGTGTTATAGCGCATCACTATATGGGAAGTCATATAATCTGGTATATTACATATTAATATAAAGCTGTTACTCAGAGACTTCATATGAAGCTCCCAGGATTCCCCAATGAAAATGCCAGATCACACTGCATTCAGAGCCAGCATAAAAATTGAGCCAAATAAACATAGGGGAAAACTGCAAACATAAAGGAAAAATAAAACACAAAGCAATAAAGTTCACAAAGTTTATTGTTTCGTAGGAGTATTTTGGGTAAGTATTAGAGATAAGAGAAATGTCTCTTGAATTCACTAGGCTTTAACATACAAACGTAGAAAGATTTGCTGGTATCCTTACAGCTGTTTGAAACAATGCATTTTCACTTCTGAAAAGTGCATTAATTAAAAGCAATAGTCCCATGTATAGCTGCATGCGTTCGTATGTTATAAATTACAACAACAAAAATGTGAAAAGAGATAAATGATTGCCTATTGTACAAAGACATTCTAAAAGGTGTGGACAGACCTAGAGACGATTACAAACAATTGGATCATAGTGATATTTCAAAAGTAGTCATCAGCAGTGCTGTTTGGTATAATTGAGTGCACTACACTGAACAGGGACTAGAGAAAGCAAAGAAGAGAGTTGTCTGAGGAGATCAGAAAGAAAATTATGTTTTTCTTTTATGTTTTAGGTTTATGTTCATGTGACTACTGTTGCAAATATTATTAAGATATTTAAGGTCCATGTGACTGTGGCCAATGCTCCTAGACATGGCCACAAAAGGAAATCGACCCGAAAGTGAACAGAAGGATAGTACAAATAGTAGACAAAGAGCCAAGAAAACTCCCAGAGAGAAACAAGCTGAACTTTAAGATCAATGTACATTAGTGTTTTCTATTGTACCGTCCGTCGTTTTTTGAGCAACAGTGGGTTCAAAGGAAGAAGACACAGCAGGACTGAATGGAAAACATAAAAACCCAGACTGGAATTTGCTAAAATGCATTTTGACAAGCTACAACGCTTCTAGGAGAATGTTCTTTAGACAGATGAGAAAAAACTAGGGTTTTTTTGCAAGTCACATCAGCTCTATGTTCAGAGATGGAAAAATTAAAGGAGAACTATGGGGTTAAGGCTTTTCCCCATAGTTCTCCTTAGGGTAACGGGAGGACACAAACTAGCGTCCCCCCGTCACCCTAGGCTCAGTATACCGCGAGCTGTAGCTCGCGGTATACTGAGACGCCACAGCTGATCCTGACAATTGTGCCGGGATCCGCCCAGCTGCGTGACTGACAGCTGGCTCTGCCTATCTAGAGGCAGAGGCAGCTGTACCCTCCCCCGTCCGTTCCGCCAGTCAGCGCTGGCAGATCAGAGCGGGGAGAGGGGAATCCAGCCCCTCTCCTGTCACGGCACAGAGCCGTGACAGGATCGAGAGGTGAGCAAACGCCGGTATGTGTTCGCTCACCTCCCGATCTACTGAGCCTACCTGTGACAGTCTCATTGTCACAGGTCGGCTAGAACTATGAGGTGAGTGAAAAGCACTCACCTCATAGTTCTCCTTTAAGCGTTCAAAGAAAAGTACATCATACCTACTAGGGATGGACCTACACCGAGTATTTGGGGCGAGTACTCACCCAAATGCTCCGATGCCTAGCCTGATACTTCCGGTATCTGGAAGCCGGGCAGCGTGTAATGACACGCTGCTCGGCTTTCTGATTGGCCAGAAAACCGGCTTAATGCTCCCTCGTCACCTGATGGCTTCCCTGCCAATCGGGAGGCTGGGTGGCGAGTCTTTACACACCGTCCAGCTTTCCGGTTAATCAGGAAGCCAGGTGGCGAGTCATTGCACGCCGCCTGGCTTCCTTAATGGGACTTCCAGTATCGGTATTCGGTAACGGCGAATACCGAAGAAAAAATATCGGTACTTGTACTCGATACCGAAAAACCAGTATTGGTGCATCCCTAATACCTACTGTGAAACATGTAGGAGGCTTAGTTATGTTTTAGGACTGCTTGGCTGCATCTGGCATGGGTGTCTTGAATCTGTGAATAAAATCTCAAGATCAAGGGATTCTGGAGTGAAATGTACAACCCCAATTCCCAAAAAGTTGGGACACTGTAAAATCTACAGAAAACCAGAATGCAATGATTTGCAAATCTCATAAATCCATATTTTATTCACAATAGAACATAGCAAACATATCAAATGTTTAAACTCAGAACATTTACCATTTGAAAAAAAAAAAGGTAATTTTGAAATTGACGGCAGGAACACATCTCAAAAAAGTTGGGACGTGGCCATGTTTACCACAGTGTAGCATCCCCTCTTCTTTTAACAACACTCTGCAAATCAACACTTTGCAAATCATTGTATTCTGTTTTTATGTAGATTTTACACAGTGTCCCATCTTTTTGGGATTTGGGGTTGTACTACCCAGTGTCAGAAAGCTCTGTCTCATTCACAGGCCATGGATCCTCCAATGGCCCAAAACGCACAGCTAAAAGCACCCAAGAATGGGTAAGAACAAAACACTGAATTATTCTGAAGTGGCCACCTATGAGCCTTGATCTAAATGTTATCCAACATCTATGGAACGAGCTAAAAGGTGCAGTCTGAACAAGGCATTCTTCAAACCTGAGACAGCTGGAGCAGTTTGCTCAAGAAGAGTGGGTCAAACTACCAGTTGGTAGGTGCAGATGTTTCATGGAGAGCTACAGAGAGCTTTAGTGGTTGCCTCTAAAGGTTGTCCAACAAATATTGGTTAAGGGATCCATCATTTTGTCCAGGCCATTTTTATTTATTTTATTATTTAAAAAATTCTGGTAAATCAAAGTCTATTTTGTATTAAATATGGAATAAACAATGATGGCTGGCAATTAATTTTGTCAGTTTCAAGTTATTTAAGAGGAGTAGGAAGTAGAGTGGCAAGCAGAAGGTAAGTGCCAGCAATGGAAGGGAAATAATACATTAATAGAGAGAAAATGTATTGAACACTATGGGGTCTATTCACAAAGCTGCCGAAGGATCTGGCCGTAGCATTTATTATATTCCATTTATGTGTCTGTTTCTTTATCCATTTATCAGTTATCAGTTTGTCTGTTCTACTTTCATCTGTCCATCATAATGATCAACTGTACAAATATGAGGGTGGAAAAAGAAAGTTTTTGTGTGTAGTGACCCCTTCTCTATTCACAGTCATTGATTGTTCCAATCATTTGTTTAACAGGTGTATTGAATGCAAACTGACATAAAAGGGTGACATTTTAAAAGCTACAACCACACCAAGCCTACACGGGTGAAATAAAAAGCTTAATTCTTACTTTGTTAGTGTGACGTGACTATTTCTGTCACATTTTTAGGGTCTTTATTGAAACATAACCTAGCCTAAGTGAATAGCATTAGGCAGAGATGTATTTGCAGTACTGAGTCAGCGAATAACATTTTGTTTTTTTGCTACACCCTTCCTTTGCACTCCAAATATTTGAGAAATGTTTAGACTCAAACACAAAATGTCTTAGATCTTTTGTTCTCTTCTAAGGCCGGTACTGGCTCCTGCAGCTATTAAACAATTCAAGCAAATTGCACTCAGAATATGACGTAGGTTTTAGCCTTTGCCTGAAGTTACTTTTCACTAAAGTATCCCAACATTGTAACTTCTGAAATCACAAAAAATCTTCTCTGACTGTGGCCCTTCCCCGATGACCACCTTTTCTGTCCCTCCCTGTGTATATTTAGCAGAATGTTCAGTAATTAGTATGAAGATATGACATCTTGAGAAATAGGAGAATGTTTCTTTTTTGTACTTTATATATAGTACAGTAAATAAAATCAAATGATGGGAAGGCACGGAAAGTTCAGTTTAATGGCATAGCATATATATTATTGGAAGAATTACAGGAATTAATAGATATTAATCATTCAATGTATGTACTAAGATGACCACTCATGCATGCCAGGAAAATATGTAACACTAGAATTTTTTTAAACCAAATAAAAAAACCTTTTTTTTGTACAGGTCTCAGTTGCTGGTGTATAAAATTAATAAAGAGTGTCCAGTATACCTATTGAGAACATTATATTCAAGCTCCAAACCAGCCTTTTGAAAAAAGGTGGTTATTTCACACTGGGCATTGGGTAACCACACTGTACCATGATGGACTATCCACTTTCAGAGCATTTTGCTGAGTGGTTGTCAGACAATTTACAGATTTTTGTGGGTTTTTTTCAGATAAATTTGAGTACATTTTCTAACACATCCTGCAGAAGTAGAAGATTTCCAGTATAAAGAAGAACTTCATAGGTGAATCGGTATAAGAAATATTTCCACTTATTTGTTGTCTTAGAATGATAACATGCTTGTTGCAGACCAGTAACTAGGTAAGCATTGAAGCTAGAGAAGCTCAGTCAACTAATGTTTTAAAAAAAAAAGGCCTGAAATTACAACTACACGCTTTCCCTCACTTTGTAGAGATTTTCTCTCCTTTCCTGTTGTGTCTCCAGGAGAGGAAGTGATGAAAAATATTGACAGTGCAACACAGATAGCAAAAAAAAAAAGAAGACGATACCCTGAAAAAAAGGTTTTGGCTTTACATACACTTTTGTTATGAGATGCAGCTTCAAAATATCTTCTCCATGGCATTCTCCATGTGTTTTCTACAATGTTACAGTGCGTAGGGATAACAGATAACCTCTGAACACTGAAGATCTGAAACCATCCGTATTCAGAACAGACTGCACTTTACCAGAGAATTCCAATACTTCGTACTTTATTGAAATTCACAGCAAATCCAGTAGATCAGTGAATACAAGGGTATAAAGCAACAAATACCACGGCACACCACCAACGAGCTACATTCTATGACATGTTTCACCCGTAGGCTTATTCATAGAGGTCTCCCATACCAATCACCCGTAGGCTTATTCATAGAGGTCTCACCTCTATGAATAAGCCTACGGGTGAAACATGTGATAGGATGTAGCTCGTTGGGGGTGTGCAGTGCTGGTATTTGTTGCTTTATACACTTGTATTCACTGATTTACTGGATTTGCTGTGAATTTCAATAAAGTATGAAGTATTGGAATTCTCTGCATAGTGCGGTCTGTTTGCATACTACTAGATTCCAAGGTGGAGACGCACCTATTAGACCAGCACCTGGGGAGTCCTGATGGTGGCTAAGGAGTTGGAGCGGTGCGATTTCCTTTGGCTCTACATCCGTATTCAGAGCTTCTATTTTTCTGGATGCACAGTTTCTTACTGATGCAATACAAAACATACATACTACCTTTACTTGTTCATTTGCATATGACAATAGAAAATTAAAGTAAACTATAAGTTTGCCCATTCAGCGCAGAGTAACAAGTTTACCTGAAGTCCCCTTGCCCCTGCAGTAGATATTTATTTCCCCTTATGCTCCCCCTTACCTTGTTTACCAGCTGGAATCCTACAAAATACCTGATACTTAGAGGTATGGGAGAGCATGTGACCCACTCTCCTTCCTCCCACAATACAGTAAGAGGATGGAGAATTGGGGCAGTGGCCAAGTATCAGACCTGAGCATTGTCACTTTAAAGTGGTGGTAAGGTTCTTAACCCTGTGTAAGTTCTGACACAGACTGCCATAGAACATTCACGTGCTTTTTTTTTTCAGGGCCCGTGTAGGTAGTGGGGCGGTATGGAGAGCAGGGAAGCTAAGCCTCAGTATTAGGGTATGTGGGCTATAAACAGCCTGTTAGTTTGCCCTGAATGGGCAAAGTGAAGATTCACTTTAAGGTGGCAGCTGCTGCAAGACAGAAAACAAAAAAATTTGTGAAATACAGAGAAGTATATTTAGATATATGTTTTTACATAACATCTCTATTCCCATTACTAATTCGATTTATTCCCATTACTAGTCAGGGGGTGCTAGGTATGCTTAAAGTGACCCTAAACTCAGGACTTAACTCTTAGAAATGCATTTAGGTACCTTAACTATTAATAAAAATGTATCTTATTTGTGTATCACTCGGCTGTAGATCCTCAAATCATCTCTGAATTGGTGCTGACACTGTCCTTCCTTCTGGAGGGTGGCTACTTTTCTTCTTCATAGTCCCTGTGTGTGTTATAAAGTAGCCACCGCTCCAAGCTCACTCGTGTGATGGACTACAATCTCAGGTTTAGTTTACTCATTTGTATTAAGAATGTAGTCCATCACAGAGCGAGCTTGGAGCGGTGACTACTTTACAACACACACAAGGACCATGGGGAACAAAAGTAGATAGCCTCACGAAAGCTAAGTGATACACAAATAAGATATATTTTTGTTAATAAGGTACTTGAATGCAATTTTAAGATTTAACTCCTGAGTTTAGTGTCACTTTAAGGTATCTATATTAAGTTTGATATTTTTATTTCATAAACCGATAGTTTTCAACTGGTAAATTAAATCTGTAAGCATCTTGTGGAGCCACCGGCCTGGAACAAGCCTGAAGCCAAGGAAGTCTCAAAAAGACTAAATGCAAATATTTCAATATTTCATCTTAGTCCATGAACATTAATATTGTCACATGGTATGTACTCTGTGTCATTCATGTCAAGATCAAAGAGGTAACTTTCAATTTGCATTAGATGTCAGTTAAAAAAAAAAAAAACAAACGTTTTTTTTTAAAAAATAAAACATGTTTCTATTTAACCCCTTATTACCCCTTGGTTAAACTTAATTACAGTTTATTAACTCCTCCCCCTCTTCTCCCCGAGCTATTATTTTTCTACTGATTGTTCTAGTTCAATTTTTTTAAATCCATTAATATTTTTATTTTGTTTTTGTTTTTGTTTCTTATGTTAATCTCTTTTTTTACTCTCACATTTAAAAATGCACACATTTTTAAATAACTTTGCAATGCTTTGTGACAGAATCATAATTTTAGTGAGTTATAAATGGGACACTTTATAGAATAAAGTTTATACTTTTTATCTACAGTAACACTAATTTTATTAGAGCTAACACTGATTAAATCAGAAAAAATCACATTGGTTGACATTTTTATGTAGATAGATTGCATAGAAAATAAAATGATTTTTGCAAGACCGGCTGATTTACTAATTCAGGCTGATTTGGATTTGCGATTGTTCACACCAGGAATTTAAGAATATTCACACAAAAAATATGTTTTATCTGAAAATGGTTGGATAATTGAAGTGAATATTCACACAATTTTAGTGTGAACATTCTTATTTCCTTTAGTAAAATCTTAAATTTTAGTAAGTTCTTAAATCATTTCAAGCTCGTTATCACCTAAAGAAAACCTTGCTTGCCCCTCTCCCCCCAGAAAAGATAGCATTTTATTACTATGCTATCTTAGGTAACGTTATCACCAAGTAAACTGACCTATGACAGAATTGTCTTTGCTATTGCCTGGCCCCTTCCAAATTGTGCCCAAATTTTCTTTTTAAGAATAATTTTTTTTAAAAACACTAAACACAGAGAGCAAATGAGCTCATATAAAAACAGAACAGTAAACCTAGACACAGGGAATGTAAAATATTGGCCCAACCTAGTAAATAGGTGATTATTAGACAAGGAATGTCATTTCTCCCAACTAAATAATCTAGCTGCGATTTTATGTGTATCAGGTTTTGAAGGATTTCTTTAGGGTACGGTATGTCATTAACCAGAAAGACAATCAGGTTTCTGTAATCCGACATCTCAAACAAAAATATAAAGTGATTTTACAGCAGAGTACAGGAATTTTAGTTATTCCCAGTTATTCCATCTGTAAGATGCTTTTCTACAAATCAGGAATATTTCTCTGCAGTTAATAAAAAATGGAATAAGATGTTACTGACATGATTAAGTTCATCCTTTAGGACCAGGTCTAGCTGAATTCTTTCCAAATCCAGACAGAGCCCAGATCATTTCAATTCATTAGTGGTATCCAACGGCTCTAGTATGCCTCTCAAAGTCTAACGTTAGACATACAGGTGAAACTCGAATAATTAGAATATCGTGCTAAAGTAATTGCAGTAATTTCTGCAAAAGGGGCCCAAACCAAGTACTGAGTACATATGCATGCTTGTACTTTTCAGAGGTCCGATATTGTTCTATGTACAATCCTTGTTTTATTGATTGCATGTAATAATCTACTTTTTTGAGGTTGTGGATTTGGGGTTCTTGGGGTTTTCATGAGCTGTAAGCCATAATCATCACAATTATGACAAATCACGGCTTGAACTATCTTGCTTTGCATGTAATGAGTCTATCTCATATATTAGTTTCACCTTTTAAGTTGCATTAGTGAACAAATGAACTTTGCACGATATTCTAATTATTCGAGTTTCACCTGTACATGAAGCAATACTATAACTGCTTAAACTCAGCAATCCTAATTAAAATAATGTCTAGATAAAAACTACGTGCATAAAATCAAAATCAGAAAATCCTGCTAGATGTGTAATAACAAATAATAAAAAATATAATATATAAACAACCAAAATAGTGATATACAAATATCAGTAAGCGCTCATGTGTGTAATCTTGGTGCAATTGGTTGTTTTTATATTTTATGTTATTACACATCCAGTAGGGTTTTCTAATTTTTTATTTTTTTTCAGGTATTTTTTTTATCTAACCATTATATTATTTAGGAGAGTTGTTTTTAAGCAGTTATAGCTTTCATATATCCCTGGTGGATATTAATACACAGGAGCTGTAGGCTAGATAGCACACCTTATATTATTCATTTATTCTCATAGATGAAGCAATGTTTTCTTGAACAGAACAAAGGATTAGAGAAATATTTAACAACCATTATGCTGTCAATATTTTTCAACCTGATACATTTTTTTTCTTCTGTGGTTTTCTGGACAATTCACACGTCTTTAAAAATAGTATAACGTTTTTTATTTTAGTCATGTGGCTAAAATAACAAAACATTATCAGAATTTACCAAAAATAGCTTATAAAAAAAGGATGATGTGTTAGCTTTGTGAATTGATTTCAACAGTTTCGTTAGGATGAAATAGGCAATTGCTTTTATTAAACTGTAATGTTTAGTAAAAAAATTGAAAGGGGCGACCAGACAGGATTTTTTAAATATAATAAGCGTATTAGTATTTTTAAGGCATTGCAAAGAACAAAAACAGGGAAAGCTATCCAGTACAAATCACACTGCAGAGATTATAATACATCCAGGTCTCTATCAGTAGACACCTTTAACCTCTCATATCATTGGCAAGGTACAAATTATCAACTCGGCGTGGACACTGTACCTCAGAAATTCCGACTGTAAAGGCCAGATGTTCTTCTACAACCCCAATTCCAAAAAAGTTGGGACATTATGTAAAATCCACATTAAACAGAATGCAATGATTTGCAAATCTCACAAACCCGTATTTTATTCACAAATGTTTAAACTGAGAAAATGTACCATTTTAAGAAACAAATAAGGTAATTTTGAAATTGATGGCTGCAACGCATCTCAAAAAAGCTGGGACAGGGCAACAAAAAGCTGGCAAAGTAAGCCATGCCCCCTGCCCACAATGCGATCGCCCGCACCCGGAACGCGGGCACATTAGTGCTTGCATTCCGGTCCAGTGCGACCTGCAAAAATAGTGCTTGCAGCATTTTTGCAGATCGCACTGGACCGGAATGCAGGCACTAATGTGCCCGGGTTCCCGGTGCAGGCGATCGCACTGTGGTCAAGGGGCGTGGCTGTGGTGCCATTGACTTCAATGCACCTCCACACCCCCTCCCGCCCCTGAATGCAGGTGTTTTTTCGTTGGGAGATCTTATTGAGCTCGTCATTTGAAAAGTAGATCCCCATTGTGGGCGCCCCTGTCCTAGATTGTTCACGTCTCCTGCCTTCTCCAAACTCTTCACCCTTTTGTAAATAACCCTGAGAGTGTCTCAGAAGTAAAGGCAGAGGTTCACTAGTCTGTGTCTAAAAATTGTTAAACAATTTCATAATAATGTTCGTGAAATTCCAAAGACTTTAAATATATCATCATCTACAGAAGGGGTCTCATACTCATTTCACTTGGGGGGCCACTGGACAAATTTTCTTCTCCCATGGGGGCCGCTTACCAAATTTCATACTTCAAAATAAAATGTAACTATATCTGGTTTGGTTCTACGGACACCAATACACACACAATAAGGCCCCATTCATATTGTAAGTTTAGGTGCAACTAGAGATTCCTGCGTCAGATACTTGCATTTTTCTGCAGCAGGAATCACTAATCTGGCATTTACAAGTGGCAGCTGTCACCTAACACATAACAAAAACTACCCCTGCACATATAAAATAGTACACTACCCCCCATACTCATTAAAAAAATACACCCCTCCCAATATATAAAATAATAAAAACCCCTAAAACAAAATACAGAGCCCCCTCTCCTGCTTACCTTTTTGCAGGGAGGAGGCACGATCCCTGGTGCTCTAGTGGTGATTAGCGAGGTCTGCGAGGAGGAACGTGAGGAGGAGCGAGGAGGAACGTGCCGCTGCACAGATCACTGACAGGTTGTCAGTGATCTGGACAGGTGCATATTCCTCTTCACAAACATCCAAAATCCTTTAGCACTCCTTACCAAAAAAAACCCCAAAAAGTTAAATGGGTGCTCGAAATGACAGCGGATGGTGCCGCACACAGAAACAACTTTGAATGTAGATGTCACCAGCACACCAGAACGACAAAAACACATGGGTCAGTGCAAATCCATTTAATGATATGTCACTCGGAAAATCAAGCACTTTCGGGGCCACACAGGGTCCCCTTCATCAGGCTCAGAGTAGATATGGTAAGACAGAGAACCCCAACCGGTATATATACACATATGCTATAACAAGAAATCAAACACACCAACACATCTCCCCACCCCCTGACATCTCAATGACGTCATATTCCTTCCATTAGCATTTCAAATAATATAAACACAGACTGTAATCAAGGTGCAATGAACATAAACTGTATCACTGTCATCAAACATATGAAACAAATCATACCAGATTGGAGAGATCGGTCAGTAACACATATCAAGGAGAAAAGAAGATAACATGCACATTGCTGTCCGAATTCAAGAACTGCTCAAATGAAGCCGGTATAGCAGGTAACGGCCGTGGGTTGTCATGGATACCAGGACGCTCGTCTATGAAGGCAATCGTGGAGCTGTCATGCCGCTGTGTCTTGGCTGTACAGATGCGGTCTAAAAGAGGGCAAGCTCCACCCCCCACACACGAGTGTGAGACAAAAAGGAAAATCATCAGGGACACCCGACAGCATCACATCGCCCGTTTCAACACGTTAATGGGTGATCACTGTTGCCAAAGTCATTCCTCTTCACAGTCGCCAGTGACAGCTTCTGCAGCCTGAGATGCCATAGTTTTGCAGGCGGCCTGCACGGTATCAGGGGGACCCCTTTGTTCCTGGTCCTGGCTGGGCCCCCAATGCCTTGGGCCCCATAACGGCCATTCATAGAGCACAGCAGCTAGGGCGTGCAGGGATGGCGGAATGCCACCAACCGCAGTCCAAGCGCCCCCAGCCTGTGTGGGGCACAGTGACTGGTTGGCCAAGACCCCCCAGTCATATGCACCCCACAGGGATAAACCCACAGATAACTCTGACAAGGCAGAAATGTCGCAGCCGACCCACTGTGGCAGAGACTCGCTGGTCAAACAGGGAAGACTCCAAGGATCTATGCTCATCCAGCATGTCGCCCTATTTACACTTGCTTGGAGATCCAGCCAAAAACTGAAGAAAAAATTGAAAATAATTCCGAAAACAATTCTTAGTTCCTTCCTCGTGACGCGAGGCAATACACGGAGACTTGATCAGCAGGCGGGGGGTTGGCCACCAGCAGAGGCCGCCCCTAGGCTAGCTTTAGTCTCTTATTTTGTGCCTAGCGCCCTTCCCCTGCAGGTGGTGATATTACCCTGTGGTTCAAGATCTAATTCCTGTGTCCTTCAATGAACAGAAGATAAATATTATTTAACTATCCAAAGTATTTTATGGTAGTAAACTTTTATCTAACCTTTAAATTAGGGACGTCCCGATACCGATGCTAGCATCAGTATCGCGATCGATACAGGGCATTTTGACAAGTACTTGTCAAAATGCCCAGATGCATAGCGCCGATGCTTGCGCAGTTTTTTTTTCTCTTTACCTTCCATGGTAGGGTCCTCTGGGCAGTCGCTGGCCGCTTACATTAGGACCCCACCTGGAGCGCTGCCCACAGCAGTGACGCGACGCTCCTCCGCTCAGCGCCGTCCTCGTGTGAGGAAAATCATTCGGCACCTCGATTGAACAGGCACCAGTAAGTGAGGGCCTGTGCTGAAATGGAAATTTCACAAGTGGACTAGTTTTTGCCTGCATTGTATTTGTAATGTGTACTGTACATATACTTCATATAAAGTAATAGGTTAAATCATGATCCATAGTACATAAGATGTAGTTGTACTATGGATCATGATTTAACCTATTCATGTTAGCAGGGGATAATTGAAAAACTATATAACAGGATGGACAACTTCCTCGCAGAGTTGCATCCCTTCTGGAGCTTGCACCCCCCCCAAGCCATACCCTCCTGAGAGCAGGTAAACTTTTGTCTGACACAGAGTGAAGCCCACTATACTACATCGCTACTCTACTAGATCCAAGGTTATTTTATTCTTTTCTGCTAATAAATGTTTAAAATAAGCTTTATTTTGCTCTTAAGAAAAAAGAAAGAAAGTTTGGGGAGAGGTGATCTATTTAACTTAAATAAATGATTCATGACTGTAGTCTCTTAAATTATATAATGTAACTTTTAAATTTTTTAATTGATGAGACTAAAGGTATTCCTCACACGACCGAGTTCCGTTCCTACGACCTACTCAGTACTGCATTAGTACAGTACTGTATAGTGTTGCAGATGTACAGTACTGAACAGTGTACTGTACATTGGGCAATAAAATACTCACCGAGACCCGCAGTAAAGAACTGAGCACAGCACTTCCGCCGGCGAGACGTCACACTGCCGCTGCCACGTTCCCGCACGTAAGGTCGGAGGTCGGTCGTGAGAGTGGCCGCAAAACAGGTAAGTTGGTAAGCGAGAAATGTCTGTACAGTCATTAATCATTTCTTTTAGTATATGGTTTTTCATTCAGGGTTCCTCTTATTCCCCTTTGGTTATTGCTTTTATTGCAAAGTGCTCGCCTCATATTTTTTATTTCTTCATGCACAGATAGGGTAGTACAGTACACTGCTTGCTTATTCATCATTGGTTTTTTTTATTCTTGTAGGTATAAAGATCGCTTCTTCACACATGATGACACTTCCAGGAAAGCCAAAGAAATTGTCCTACTAGAGCTGCAGAAAATTGCAGAGGAAGCCATGGCTGAGGTGCTTGAGGAACCACCTGTGAAAAGGCCCCACATTGAACAGCCAGGTACCAGTCTGGGCAGTGTTTTTAAAGAAATAGCTTTGGAATCCACCTCTAACAGCAGCACTCCCATAGCTGTTTCCATACAGCTAGAAGCATTTCTTGGAGAGGCCACTCTGCCTCGTTCGGACAAACCCCTTATGTACTGGGCAGTAAATAAGCAGCAATTGTAAGCCATCACGGGTAGGGCCCTCCTTACCATCTTGTCTTAAATTGTATTGTGACTGTAATGTCTTCCTTATATTGTAAAGCGCTGTGCAAACTATTGGCGCTATATAAATCCTGTATAATAATAATTCCCCTCTCTGGCCCAATTGGCAAAAAAATGTCTTTCTGCTCCATGCAGTAGTGTGGAGAGTGAAAGATTGTTCAGCGCAGCATCACACATTTTGACCGACAGCAGTAACCGCCTGCTATGTGAACATGCAGAGATTCTCCTGTTTCTTAAAAAGAACCTGCCACTTACATTTAATAAATAATCATAATTGATCGAATGCCTGTTAATGTAAAACTGGTGATGTTAATAGCCTTTTTTTTATTTAAAAACATGTTCTTTTACATTTGCTCTGGTTTTACAACTTTGTGGAAGCAAATCAAAATGTTCTATTGTTCTAAAACAGTCTTTTAAATTAAAGTTCTTCATAATATTAAAGAATTTGGCCTAAAATCATTAGTCTGTATTGTTTTGTGTTTTTTTTTAAATGTCACCTGTCCCTTTAAGAAAAAGTATCGGTAATTGGTATCGGCAAGTACATGAGGGAAAGTACTTGGTCTTGAAAAAGTGGTATCAGGACACCCCTACTTTAAATGATTCCATGTGTTATTGAACTTGCTGTTTAATAAATTCCTTTAGTATCTATTGATGACTTCTTGACATCCATTTATTGCTGCAAACGGTGCTGCTGCCACCCAGCGGGCTTCCTGTGTTTTTCCTGTTATGCAACTTTCTCTTTAGAAATGAAATTTAAAAATGATGTTGTAATCACAATGACTTGCCAGCAGATGGAGATAAAGTTCCACATTTCATTGTAAGTGGCACTACTTAACTGAAAATCCTACACAAGGCTGCACTTGTTGTGGTTGTGTCTGACCGCTCATAAACAAACTAGTTGAATGACATTCTATAGCACACAATGTATTCTCCAGCTCAAAAAAAGCAGATTGTTTTAAGCGGAGTTTCAACCTAATGTATTTTATTGTATTGTATTAAGAATATGTAACATAGCTGCACATTTTCAAATATGTTTAAATAGTGCTTATAAGAAAACTTGCTCCAGTGCATATGTAATATTTGGTATCATTTAATGTCTTTATGTATTTTATGTTCAGTTACTTTATATTTTATTCTACCAATTTATAAGTATATTTGTGTTATATAATGATTCTCCTATTTGGTCCGTGTGTGTTGTAAAGTAGTCACCGCTCCAAGCTTGCTACTGCGCTGGACTACAATCTCACATTTAATTTACTAATTCATATTGAGATTGTAGTTCATCACAGGAGCGAACTTGGAGCGGTGGCTACTTTACAACAGTGACAGCTTTAGATTGACAACTGTGTCTAAAGATATAGGGTGAGTGTAAGTAGCACTGTGAACAAGACACATATTCTGCACAGGGCTGGGGCATGCATTTCATTTTTGCCTACACAGGCGAAGGTATATTTTTCTGCCTGCCCCCCTATCCACACCCTCAGGCTCAGGCTGCTGCCTTACGCCAGCCTTGCTTGAGCTGCTTGCCAATTGGCTCCACCTCCCTTGTTCAGCCCTGGCCTTTGGACTGTCCAGAGAGTGGCTCTCTGGTAGTTCAGGGACCTGACCTCCTGGGGGGCAGCCTACTACACCCACCCACTGGACCTGCTGAAGGTGAGTGCTTGTCTGTGTTCTGGCATGGAAGGAGCTACCCATTAATGTTTGTGCAGGTGACATTCCACAGGGATCAGAGAGAGTGTGCGTGCGTGTTGGCTGATCCTGGAGATGTTGTGTATTTGTCATTCTGCCTAATCTGAGGTCTGCCCTGCATTGAATCTGGTCTACAGTCAATATCAGTCTTAAAGGGTTATTAAACCCTCACGTGCTTTTGCATACATCTAGTGCTAGCAAGCAGTAGATATATGCATAAACATTAAAATAAAAAACCTTTTAGAAGGCTTTAAACTTACCTGGTGTTTTTGCCGCGCGCTCGCGTCCGAACATCTGATGTCTCGGGCGGCCGCAAAAGATTTTGGGCGGGCGCATGTGCACTTCAGATGTTCAGCCGAGAGACACAAGGTAAGTCTATGGAGCAGCATGCACCCGCACAGACACCGTGGGACATCAGAGAAGAGGACAGAGGAGTCAGCGCTGGATCGAAGATCTGCACCAGCGCTGGAGGGACTTCTGAAAAGGACAGTAAGGAAGAAGATCGGATTAAGAGACATCATTTAAGGTAGGTCCCTACAGCAGGATTGGGAAGGGGGGGGGAGTTGGACTTTAATTTTTTAGCTTATATCCTGATCCTTAGTTGGTTTTTTTTTCCATCTGTATTTTTAGATGTTGTTAATGATGGCTTTATGATGGCTAAATATGTTTCCGAAGTGTTCCAATAAACACTTGTTGGTTTCAGGGTACAATCGGTTTAGCTATATTTTAGGTACCTTAACTAACAAAAATGTATCTTATTTGTGCATCACTCAGCTGTATATCCTCAAATCTTCTCTGAGATGGTGCTGACACTGTCCTTCCTTCTGGAGTGTGGCTACTTTTATTCCCCATGGTCCCTGTGTGTGTTGTAAAGTAGTCGCACACGAGTACTGGTATTGGTATCGGTGCATCCCTACTTTAAACAAAGCAAGATGCAGTATCTTTGCCAAGATTTGCGTTAAAGGAAAGCACAGGTCAGAGGGGTGTGGCAAATGTTTAGACATAGAGAAGTCAAGAGTTGCATACAGACCAAGTCAAATTTATTTTCTTTGGGGAGTTTCAAGACAGTTTAAAAGAAAACAAAAAGTAAACACCACAGGTAGCTCCTAGTATCTGCAATCATAAAATGGCAGTCATTAGTGGTGAGTGGTTCATTTGGAGTCAACAATTTCTATTCCACCCTGCAATCCCAGGAATCTGGTATTACCCTGGATGTATTGGACATCTAATGGATTAACAAAAGCCATTTTAATGGATTAACAAAAGCCATTATCAAAGACAATCCCAGTTAGATTTGTGCTTATATTGTTTTTAGGCATGTACTGTGGACACAATAAATCAAGATACAAGCACAATAGAAAGATTTGTTAAAAAGAAGCGGTTTAATCATTATTATTTTGCTTTTTTGTCATGCATTTAGGTTTGTTTGTAATGTATTAAGCAATGGATAATACAAATATATCATCAACAGGGACATAAGAATCAATTTGAATAAAAAAAAGATATACTGCAACAGTAAAATATATAAAGCAGCTACAAGTAACATATGTAAAAGGTTCTCAATAAATACACTGCATATGACATTTTTTTAAAAATAAACATTTCCCAGCAGTGTGTGTGTGTGTATTTTACAATGGTAGAAAGAAACCTCATACTATTGTTCCCATTTTGAAACCCAGGGTGATGTGACTTTGTCGCTGGTAATACAAATGATGATGAGCCTGTGTTCTGAGATGATGGAAGGCAGGAATGCCTCTACACAGAAAAATGGCAGCTTTAGAATCTATTCTTTTTTAGTTCGCAAGTGCTCTTCGGTAGCTGCAAGCACTTTGGTTCTTAGAAGGAAAAAACTTTTTCTTAACCCTTGCAGTGGGGCTACTCCCTCACTGCAAGGGTTAAGTGCTCGTTTTTGTCTTGATTCAAAGATATTTATACTCACCGAAGCTACAAGCTGTCCAGCTGTCACAGCAGCATTGGAATGTTCAGAGTGCTCACATCTTTACACTGAAATATATACATACATATATACATATATATATATATACACACATATATATACATAGGCAGACAGACCTGTGCACACTTGCTGTGAAGCTTTTTTGTGTGCTTTTTAGCACACACACAGTACTGTACAGTATTATTCAATCCTGCATGGCTCCAAAGAAAGCGCAGAGCAAGCATGGTGGTAAAAAGAAAGTGCAGAGCGGTAATGAATTTACATATGGTTCAGAACAGATTAACCTTATTTACATTGAACCTTATGCGGAAATTTGATTCTGTTCACAACCAAAATCGGTGCGCGACCACGTTCATAGGGGTCAGAATGGAGTAACCTATGGGATCTTAGACCACTGCAGAGCAGGGGGAGAAACGCTAGAAGGACCAGTCTAAGAAGCTGGCTTGGAGCTTCAGGCGAGTATAACTTTTTTTAACCTAGACACAAACGAGCACTTGACCCTTGCAGTGCGGGGGTAGTCACATTGCAAGGGTTAATAAAAACATTTTTCCTGAAGTTCTTTTAGTAGAATTATAATATCCTTCTTATCCTATGATGAATTTAAGGTCTGAAGTCAGTCTCTATAAAATATGTGGATTAATTTGCTCCATTCTTTAGCAGCAGTTCAACTAGATAGGATCATTTTGAAATGCAGAAACTATTGGAAGTCAGTCTAATCTGATGTATTACGTTTGAGATAAGCAAATATATTCAAAACACTGGCTCTGACCAGGTGAATCTTTGTTTCCATAGGCATACATCAAATTACTTGTATCGTTGACACAGATTTATGTACAGTACAATTCCATGTATGTGTCAAAGGATCAGGCAACCTTGAATTAGGATCATTAACTGTATACAGTATGTGATGTCCCTTTCACATATGGAGACCAAAGGTTTGACCCAATGTCCCAATCTCTTTACTCATCCCCAAAAGTAATCCTTTGTTTGGTGAAAGACCTGATAAAATCATTGACAAAAAGATGATGTATTCTCAATCAAATACGAACATTATTATTGGCACACCATAAACTGCAATACACAGTGTGAAACCCAAGCTTGGGGCAGGTCCAGCAGGAAGCTTCCGGTCTGCAAAAACTGGACACAAAGCATTTAATGTTTAATATACATTTATAACATCTGACAGACAACTGTGTTGTGTCATGTTTCATATAAAGTGGCAGCCATCTATACTCTACAGACTTATAAGGTCACTGAACTACTCAGTGGTGTCATTATAAAATCACAGAAAGTGTGAAGTATATGCCATAAAACTGGTATTTAGTCACTTGCTTCACTTTCATCACTGTCTTGCTTGTTTTTGTCATTACTCCCTTCTGCATTCTCTGCAGCCGCCTGTGAGCCCTTTTCTATACCGCCATACAGCTGGTCATGTTCAGACTTCCATTTCTGGAATACAGTTGAGTGCAAGTTAGGATGCTCCAGGATTTGGTTAAGTGCTTCAAGTTCGTGTAGCTTTGCCTGTGGGAAATACAAATATAAATCATAGAGACTACAAAATAAAGCAACATTAGTAATTGTATCTTGCAGAACCTACTACTCTACCTACTACATCGGCAATCATTTTCTATTAAAGTCATATTAAAGTCAAAAGGTTTTTAAGCTTTTTCAAATGCTGATGAAATCACTTACAATGGACGCTGCTTCTTGATGTTTAAAAGTTGTAGCCTCTTGCAGAATCAGCTTGTCAGCTGAGCACTGGCCCTTATATCCTGTTTTAGGGTGGCTCCTTTCCTGTGTCCTATGGAGCCACCCTTGTGTGTCCTAGTAAGCTACACACACACACACACACACACGTATTGAATATTTGACGTAATCTAGGCCTGTGTGCCATTCTTGCACTATTTTTAAATTCATACTTATTGTTCTGTACTTTGTTAAAAATCAACAAAAAGTTACTAAATCAAAAAGAAAAAAAAAAGTTTTCAGTTTTCATGCAGAATAAGCTGGTCCCCTGAGCACTGGCCCGGATATCCTGCTTTAGGGTGAATCTTTTCCCTTGCAGGGTCCTATAGAACCATGCTTGTGTGTGTGTTCGCAAGCTGTGTGCAGCTCCACGACACAGCAAGGTAAGCCACTCCCACCCCACTCCCACCCCCGCTACCCTCCCTCCTTTTCTAAGCTAACAGGTGGACAGCTACTGCTGTCCTGTGTGATCTTGTACTGGACGAGAGGACGGTGGAGCCAGACGAACTAAAAAGTAATACAAAAATTAAAGAATCATAAGAAAATAAAGCATAAAAAAAGAAAACATTTAAGTCCCCGCCCCCCACATACACACGCAGATATGCGTCGGGTGCGCCTACGTGCGAAAACGACGATTGCCCTGCACGTTACATATCGCCGCAAACGTCGGAGTGAGAGCAATAATTTTAGAGCCATTAATCACTGATAACACTAAACTGATGAGCAGTTAAAGCATTTTAATTGTCGCCTATGGGCGTTTTTTGCGAGCGCACGCAATTTTAAGGCTTGACATGTTTGGTGTCTATTTACCCGACGTGACCCGGACTTATGTTTTACTAAAAATCTGGGTAAGAATAAATGTTTTATAACATAACGTAGGGAAAGTTTTTTTTTTTTACATTCATGGTACTTTTTTCATTATATAGTAAAAAAAAATAACCCCCACCCCCCCGTGGGGTCACAAAAGAAAGCTCTATCTGTCCGCAAAAAATTTTTACATAAATTGCAAGGCTATAGTCCGGTCATGCTGACTGGTGAGACACCATCACATTTTTCAAGGTATGTATGTATGTATGTATGTATGTATGTATGTATGTATGTATGTATGTATGTATGTATGTATGTATGTATGTATGTATGTATGTATGTATGTATGTATGTAGGTCTATATATATCAATGACACTCGACTGTAGTCCAGGAAATTCAAGTAAAATGCAGTTTATTAAGGGCAAACACAAAAAGTATCTGTTCATCCACAGGGTAGCCTTCCCCTGTTACACAAGACAGCTTCCAGCAGCAACATAAAAGACAGACAGTCTTTTGTTCACATAAAGGCCAACATTTTTGCACTTCTCAGGCTAATCAGCCTTCTTCAGCATATACAGTCCTTAGTAGCTTTCCTCAGCTCTAAGCCTCTCAGCACACCTCTGTGTGATACTCACACTGCTCTCCCAGCAGTGGATCACTGACTCTCTCAGCGGTGTCCAACTGGTCCCTTGGGTCACCGACCTTCCTGACCTCTACCAGCCTCCCCCGGCTGTTCCTTGTGCGTCCAGCACGCACCCGAGTCTGTCTGTGTCCGTGTGCCTCCTGCACACACACAACTCCAACTCCCAAAACACTGAGCACTGGGCTGGCTTCCTAGGTAGGCTGCCCTCAGCCACCTGATCAGCCTAGGCTGGTCATTGGCAACACCTGGCCCTAGGACTGGAGATCTCATCCCACCCAGAGCTCTAAGGCCTGGTTGACACCTGGGCGTTTTACAGCGCATTCCTACGCGCTGTAAAACGCTCAACATGTGAAAACCAATAATTGCCTATGGGCATGGTTCCCACCTGGGCGTTTTACAGCGCGTAATAACACACTGAAAAACGCCCTACGCCCAAAGTAGTACAGGAGCTTCTTTGGGGCGTTTTTCCGCGCGTTTCCATTGTGTGGATCGTGGTTAACAAAGCGGTAACCCTGAGCCACACTAGGGCTGCCGACTTCCGGGTTCCGTCCCTTGCGAGCGGCCGCGTCGCAGGGGGCGGAGCCAGCGGGAAGTTTGAAAGTGAAAAAAACAACAATTTTTTTTAAATAAAGAAAATAAGGGGAAAAAACAAATTATACCGCCAGTGAAACGCGCGTTTCACTGAACGAAAAAAACCAGCTGAAAAAATACACTCAGGTGTGAACCCAGCCTTAGAGATCTCTAGAGCTCCATATCCCAGCTACAATTCTGAAAACCTGGAAGAACCTGAAAGGCCCCTCTGGCTGAGAGTCCTGGGTGCCATAGTTGCCAAACTACACCGTGGCATTTGCTTACACTGCCACAATATAGATATAGATACACACACACACACACACACACAATCTCATGTGCAGTTTCTTAATTCATCTGTACATACTCACTTTTAGTGTACTTTGTAGAACACGCAGGGCGTGCACTTTGTAATTTATTTCTGGATTTTTATTTCGTTTGATGAAGGATTTACGGTATTCATCTCGAGTCATTGCAGTCTTTTTACCAATGAGTGACACCCCTCCTTGTTTTAGACAAGTCATCATTAACTCAAGATCATCACCTATCAAGGAGACAAAGTGAAGTTTGTTAATCATCTGCTTTATCCATAATATTCATAATAAAAGAATGAAACTAGAATCACCATCAAAAATGTTAATTAAAGCCTAACAGTTGGGACTTAAATTGTGCAGGTGCCCACATCATCTGCTTGCGTGTTGTATTATCATCATTATCATCCGGAAAATTATTGAACTACCCTCCTAGCTATGCAGTGTGGAAGAGGTGTGAAAAAGAATTAATCGTTTGCCAGGGGAAAAAAAGCTCATGTAAGTGTATTTCAACTTTCTCTTTAACTGCTTGCCTGAAGTCCTGCTTTAAAGCAAATGTGGTTTGCCTGTGAAGGCAAAGCAACAAGTAAGCTTTAATGCTCAGCTTTCCTTGCTACTCAACCACTTGTTTCAGCCACTGAGATGGTAGTAAGCCATGTATAAGCTCCAGGCTACTCTTGTTGGAGTTTAGAAAGAGCGAAGGACTCTCTTTATGCTCTCATATAACAGCCCTGGGCCAATCACCAAGGCTGTCACAAGCTTTTCCATGACGATGTTTTTTTAATGCAAAATATCAAGCAAACTGTCACAAGTGGATTAATAACAAAATATATTTTTTCACAGTTTCCCTTACTTAGGGGGTATATAATGGTAAAGTACACTCTTATTATGGACGTGAAGTACTATGTCGATGGCAGCATGCCACCTGTAGCAGCCAAGTATCCGTTTACATTCATTCAGCTGACTCCTGGCTATATTCTGCAAGTGATTCTGGTGGCTCTAAAGCTTGATTAGCTTTACTGGGCTGCAAAGGTGACACTAGGTGTCTAATATACGCCTAATGTCTTCATAAAGAGAAACTCTCACCAGCAATCATCTATTACATAGGTGGTTACCACCTTATGTGATAGCAATAACGTTAAGTTAAAAACGTATACAAAAATATGAAGCTTAAATATAATTAAAGAAAACATATCCCCTGCAAAATTTCTTTAAAGACCCCCACCCCCACATAAAAATAAAAAAAAGCATGTTAGTATTGCCGCACACACCTGAATGAGAGTAATAATTCTGGTCATTTATAGTTTACTCTAAATTATTGATCTGTGGAGACTGTTAAAGCGTTGCCTATGGACAATTTTTGGTACCAAATCCTTCGCTGCTTCACATGTAATTTTGAGGTATCTCAACAGGTTTTGTATCTATTTACGTGACATGCGCTCATCTTTTATATTTTATCATAAAATGGGTATTATATTGTGTTTCTGCCCACTAAAATTCATTTTATTGCATTTGTTACTGGCAATTTGGGTTAGAAAAACTGTTAAATATCATGCGACATGTAATTGCAACTATGACTATTTTTTCCTAGGGTCTGTGCTTTCGGAAAATACATAAATTTGGGGGAACTTTAAGCAATTTTTATGCCTAAATGTGCATTTTAACATGTATGCAAAAAACTGTTCTGGGAGCTAAAGAAATAAAACCATGTTTTCGATTATTCTACTCAAGGCGGAGGGTTCAACATTTCCCTCCTCGTATTCCACAACATATAATGCAATTGGTTAGTTTCCCAAAGTCTTTTAAAAGGAGAATTATGAGGTGAGTGCTTTTCACTCACCTCATAGTTCTAGCCGACCTGTGACAATGAGACTGTCACAGGTCGGCTCAGTAGATCGGGAGGTGAGCGAACATATACCGGCGTTCGCTCACCTCTCGATCCTGTCACGGCTCTCTGCCGTAACAGGGGAGGGGCTGGATTCCCCTCTCCCCAATCCTCCAGTGCTAATTGGAGGAACAGACGGGGGAGGGTACAGCTGGCTCTGCCTCTAGATAGGCAGAGCCAGCTGTCAGTCACGCAGCTGGGCGGATCCAGACATAATTGTTGGGATCCGCTTCAGCGTCTCAGTATACCGCGAGCTACAGCTCGCGGTATACCGAGCCTAGGCTGACGGGAGGACGCTAGTTTGTGTCCTCCCGTTACCCTAAGGAGAACTATGGGGAAAAGCCCTAACCCCATAGTTCTCCTTTAAGCTGGCAGTTAAAGAACCAAATTTAATTTGCACCATGTAGTGCGAAAACCTTCCATGCCACTTTAAAGAAGTAATCCTATCACAAAAATATATTAGCTTTTTTGTTTAATGCCAGCCACTCAAACCACTCACCATCTTCTAAAACCACTTATGAATCTGTGAAAGACCTAAACAAATCCTACAGTTCATCCGACAACATGCGACATAAAGCCAACCACTAAACTTCTACCGTGTGGGCAAAGCTTGGATCATTTGGAAGGTCCAACAGGGGACAACACGCCTCAGAATCAACCCCAATCAGAGCAATCAAACTGAATCACCTCTGCAGTGATGCAGATATCTCACAGTGTATTAAAAAAAAAGCCTATAAAAGGACAATAATAAAATGTTTGTACATAAGCTTGATTACATATTAATTTGTTTTGTACATATCAGACCTTGAGGTTGGGTACTGCTAACAGTTGGCATCTGTACACCTTCTGCCCCCTTTCCCTTTGTGGAGACTGGACTTGCCCCTGGTGTTTCCTTCTTCACTGGCGATTGCACAGCTTGTTTCTTTACCTAAAAGAGGGATTTAAAGATGAAATAAGGATTTAGATGACTAAAGAAGCATTCTAATAGGAATTTCCAAAACAAAAACGGTCAGATTTAAAAAACATTGGTAGCCGACACAAAAGCTCCTTGCCCTGTAAAAGACACATTGTCAGGTGAACTAAGTTTGAGGGTTGAATGCAAAATTGTTGCACCCAATAAATAAATAATTCAAGTAAACTCCCAGTTTTCCTGGCACCCACGGGGATCGGTAGGTGGTGGATAACTGTAGTATCTGGTTGCCTGAGCCCTCGTTCACACCTGAACGTTTTGTAGCGCGTTCTATGCTCGACAAACGCTCTACAAAACGTTCAAACATCTAAATCCCATTGTATTCAATGGTCTGGTTCACACCTTGGCGTATTTCCGCCCGTCCCTAACGCACTACAAAACGGCCCACGCCTGAAAAGGTACATGTAATAATTTGGGCCGTTTTTGTTGCGCGTTTCCATTGGGATACAGCCAAGTAGCCCTCGGAAACGCATGTTTGTCGCGCGATTTTTTTTACCACGAATCGCGGTAATAAAAACTTAGCATGCATATGCTTATCAAGCAAATGGCAAAAAAAAAAAAGCCATGTAATGTCCTCTATTTTTTTTGCCAGTTGCTTGAGTGTGCCTTGAATGGCGGACAATAGAAGATTAGAAAAAAGTTGCCTGGTCTAAGGAGTCTCGATTTCAGCTGCGACATCCAGATGGTAGGGTCAGAATTTGGAGTAAACAATATGAAAGCATGGATCCATCCTGCTTAGTATCAGCGGTTCAGGCTGGTGGTGGTGATGTAATGGTGTGGGGGATATTTTCTTGGCACTCTTTTGGCCAGTGATGCGATCATGTCAATATGGACCAAAATCTCTGAGAAATGTTTCCAACACCTTGTTGAATCTATGTTATTAAGAATTAAGGCAGTTCTGAAGGCAAAAGGGGGTCCAACCTGGTACTAGCAAGGGGTACCTAATAAACAGGTCGGTGAGTGTATGATGCCTTCAGTAAATTCCTCTCCTAGTATTTAGATATGGACAATTCAGCAATGGCAACCTCACTATTTCTCTTAGCACAAGATTCATTTAAGCGTTACATATGAAGTGCTAGGGAGAACTATGGGGTACACTTTTTTTTGCATTTTAGTTTCCTTTTGATACAGGAATATATTTTGCAATGTACTCCTGTAAATCGATAATGCACCATAAGTTTAGAATTCAGTGTAATATACTATAGGCGGGGCTTAGCTCTGTGCTGAGAAGCTATCCTGGCAATATTGTCTGGATCCTTATCTCCCATTGAGTGACAGCAGATTGTAGGAGCTGCTGCACGTACATGAGAACCTATGGGATTGTTTCTCAGCACAGAGCTTAGCCCCACCCACAGTATATTACCCTGAATTGTAAGCTTATGGTGCATTTTTTGATTACAGGAGTACATTGTAAAATGTACTCCTGTATCAAAAGAAAACTAAAAATGCAAAAAAATGTGTACCCCATAGTTCTCCTTTAACCCTTTCGCTGCCAAGCCCTCCGGAACATTTTTCAAATCAGCTGGCCAAGCCATTTTTGAATTTTCTGCAATTTTTTCCTATTGATTTGATTTTCAACTGCTGCGTTGCTAGCGTTTGTAAAAGACCAGGGGGGGCGCCCGGTATTTTTGATAATAGCGGTCATCAGCGGCTTGTGAGCCGCTGATGACAGCTATTAATTTAAAGGGGACAGTCTGCTGAACAGTTATACTATAAGCTGATGGTCGCTGAAGCGACCATCAGCTTATAGTAGAACTGTAAATGCCAGGTCCGTATGGCATACTGACCTGGCCAGCTGGAAGCACTTTTGTAGGTCCGTATGCCATACGTCCTTGGCAGCGAAAGGGTTAAAAGGAAATATATATTTGAAAGATGGGGGCTGAATCACTGATGACTTCTCCTTCTAAAAAAGTTACCTGTCCAACTCCCATGCTGTTCCAGCATTTTTACCCTGGAACAAGTATTATTAGGAGTTCTTGAAGTATTACCACAAGAGAAACCCAAACATCTAGCACTGTTACAAAGTGGTGAGCAAAGGCAGTACAGGGTTCCTTTAGTAAAAATTAAACTCTCAAACTTTTTTCCAATAATGAATCCAGATCAAACAAATAGGTATTGTACAGCAAGGTATTTCTTTTAATTTATGCCCAAGGACTTAAGCCTTGTTCACACCAAATGCAGAGCAGATCTGCATGAGTTTCTGCACACGCAGTGCAGTGGGTTGTGCCGCGTTTTTGATGCGTTCCGGGCCGTTTTGGGAAAAAATAAAATATACATTCTTTTTTTTAGTTTAAAATGGGCTTTCAGTGCATTCAAGGGCGTTTGCATGCATTTTCGTATGCGTTTGCATGCGTTCCAGAGCAGGTAAAATAGAGCCTGCAGGGGGATCCACTGATTCTACAGGAAGCTAAAAACTTTTAAACATCAAGGCGCATCCATTTTAAGCACATCAGAATTTCAAATATCTTAAATACATTTTGACTTTAACATCACTTAACTTTCTCATTATTTTCAGTGTAAAAAACACTGGACTAGAATTATCTGGCACTAAAAACCATTGAAACCGAATTATTTTCTATGGAACGATTTTGTAAAAAAGGATATGATGCAAAACAAAAATCACAACTTACCACATCTTGAGTTTTGGAGTGCTCCTCATCCTCTGCCTCAGTTTCACTGTAACAATCTAAGGAAAACATTAAATCACAAAATATCATATCAGGTTACTTTGCATTATTTCACTTGGTATTTATTTGGTATTTATTTTCGATCCCACAAATCTAAAGAAATGTCATTCACTCATCTGTGGAAATGGGTGTGTCCTGTTTCTTAAAATGAGTTGTCATACTCATGAAGGAAGAGGCAAAATGACTTATACCATTTAAGCTGTCAAAGATAGATATCTCACAGGTGATGAAATCTAGCCATCTTCAAAGTCATCTCCATTCATAGTCACTTGCCATACTCATTTTTACAAAACCATAAAACATGCAAGACTAAAACATAGGCAGTTAAAGGACTGTTCCATTTTATCATCAAAAATAGAACAAAACAGGAGACTGGAACACTCAGGTGTGCACCATGTTTACATACTAAACAACCATTTACTATACAACTGATACAACCAATGCTGAAATGTTGCATCACCTAGTGTATAACACAACTGAGTGGGAAAAAAAGTGAAATCCTAATATTGGGTGCCTCTGTTCTGGCAATTAAACCAACCCTGTTGTCTGTCACGTGTGTTTGTACTATATCAGGAAAAACTCATTTATTGGAAGAGATATGTTGTTCTCATTACACCTAGAAATTCAAGAAGAAGAGTAGACTCACAGCTTGGGGCAAGCAGGTGAAAACTGCACAACCCATCCTATTTAAATCCCAATAACACTACCTGTAGAATAATAATGCCTTAGTGGCTAGCTCACATTATGCGCTACAGCTTAGTATAGTTTTATAAAATTGAACACCCAGTGAAATGAATTTTAAGTACACATACCATGTATTTTTAAACACATCTGCACTGTGGTAAATAGTCTGTTCTTCATGTTGTATACTGCATTAACAGAACAAACACGACATTTAAAATGCACAAAAGGTGCATTACTGCATATGTACATGTGTGGAAAGAACGTGAGAAAGGAATGCTGTATGCAAACTTTCTTTGTGTGTGTGGCACGCTCATTTAGGGACAAAGATGTCATATAAAAAGACAAAATTGATTACAGTACAAATT
>NW_017307770.1:374224-374896 GCF_000935625.1 Nanorana parkeri
TTTTATATCACACAAGTATAAATGGATAACAAGACAGCATGGGGCCTCAAAACATTAAATAAATCTCCTTCTTCCACTTCCTCCACCTAGGAATGCCCATCATTTCACCATTGTTGCCCTACATACCTTCTTCTCGTGAATGACTGGAGTTTGCTTGCGTTTTATATTTCTGCAGTGTTTTAACCAGACAGTTCACCCACCTATAAAAAAAATATAAGAAAGTAACTATAATATAAAGCGGTACTCTTCCTCTCATACCGTGCTATAATAATTGTATTAATTAATAAACTGAAGAAAATTATAGGGGTGCAGCCAACGATTATTTTCATAATCGATTAGTTAGCCGATTATTAAGTTAGATTATTTGAATAAATCGGATTAAAAAAAAAAATACCCTTAAAATAAAAATACAGAAATGCAGCATTACAGACAAAGTTTACTTCAGAATTAAATGGTATACACGTTTTGAAATCGCGCTGCACTCGAACGCAGGGCATTGCAGTACAGCGCGTTCCAGTGCGGGCAATCACACTGCGGAGGTGCATTTGGGATCCATTGAAATGAATGGCACTGCAACGCGCCTCCTGCAGCAAAATTTGTCAGGCCGAAACTTTTCCCAACTTTTATATATTTAAAAAAAAAAAAAAATGTATTAGACATTTTAATTAGTTT